>NW_007253291.1:474519-589123 GCF_000164805.1 Carlito syrichta
GCTTTGGGAGGCCAAGGTGAGTGGATTGCCTGAGCCCGCGGGTTCGAGACCCACCCAGGCAACTTGGCGAGACCTCATCTCTACAATAAATCAAAAAATTAGCCTGGCATGGTAGCGTGCACCTGTATTTCCAGTTACTTGGAAGGCTGAGGCAGAATGATCGCCAGAGTCCAGCAGGTCGAGGCTGCAGTGACCGGGAGTGGCCACTGCACTCCAGTCTGGGCAACAGAGTGAGACTCCAATTCAAAAAAAAAAAAAAAAAATGAGAGAGAGAATGAATTTTCTAATCATAAAATTGTGAAGAAGGAAAGAGAAAATTGCTCTAGTTTTGCCATTGCACCTCAAACTGCAAAAGTTACAACTACCTTGCATCAATTGTATGATAAGTGTTTAGTTAAGATAAAGAGACATTAAATTTGTGGGTGGATGACATGAACAGAAACGTGTTCTGATTGATGGCAATCAAGTTCAGTACTATCTGAGATTTCAGGCATCCACTAGGGGTCTCAAAACATATCCTCAGGAGATAAGGTGGAGACTACTGTATTATCATGTGGCAACTCTGGAAATCAGATTCTCCCCCTTCCCTAGAGTTTGCTGATTTCGATTAAGGCTGAAGTTACCCATATGTTTAGTGACTCTTCTAAATTATTTTTCGAAGACTGTATACCTTGTTGCATGTAGTCATTGAAATCTCAGTTCCTTCCGCTAGTGTTTTGACAGAGATTTCCTTGAACAGCAGTAGGCAAAAACAAACAAACAATGAAACAAAACACAAATCTCTCAGTCTTTTGCAGATTGACTCTGTGTGGGGCACTCCTCCAATGCTAAGCCAGGCTGTTTACAACTCTGCCTTAGACTTCACTTCCTGCTTGCACAGAGATGTCTTTAAGTTACTTTTTTATTAATTCAGCATTTGCTTAGTTGCTGTAAACCTTTGACAGTTTTCCAGAGTTCTGACAAAGTTGGTTCTGACTGTTTCTACTTGTTTTTGTTTGTTTGTTTTGGTTTGGTTTTTTTTGAGTTGCTGTCTCTGTCGCCCAGGCTGGAGTACAGTGGCATACTCACCACTACCTCAGCCTGACCTGCTGGTCACCTCAGTCCTACAAGTAGCGGGAACTACAGGCACATGCCACCACACCCAGCTAATTTTTTATTTATTGTAGAGACAAGGTCTCACCAAGTTTTCCAGGCTGGTCTCAAACCCCTGGGCTCAGGCAATCCTCTTACCTCCGCCTCCCAAAGTGCTGGGATTACAGGCATGAGCCACCGCATCTGGCTCCACTTGTTTTTTCAATATTTCAGTGAAAGAGATTGAAGAGCTTACTCTGCCATTTTGTTCCCAGGGGCATCCGTTTTTTAAGAGCTTCCCTGTGATTCTAATGTGTAGCCAAAGTTAGTACTCACTGCTCTGGGAGTGAAACTCTGGCATCATTGCTTTCAACAAGTTCCTATAGTGGTTCCAAGCTTTGGGAGCCCACAGATTAATTAACCCCTGGGTCTAACTTCACAGGCCTTCCCTGGACATGCATTTGAATTCTCTCACCTTCCTTCAGTTCTTGGGAGCTAGGCAGGATGAAGAGGTCAGCATTCATGTCAATGGATCTTCACCCTCCCTGAAAGCTGCATACATGGTCTCCACAGGGACTCCTAGTGGTGAGTTGTTGCACTTGGGTTTCAGGAGAGGAATTGGCTCCTTGTTCCTGTTTGCTTCACAAAGGAAACAGAATGGAAATAAAGCAGGGAGCCAGGATGTACCAGACTCCTGCCTCCAAGTATGACAGTTTAATTGCAGGATTTCAGTAGTAGATCTCTATTGGGATTTGGCAATGGGGTGCCTGCACCTGAGCAAGAATCCCCTGAGATCGCCAGGACTTTCAGCTAGACGAGGCTGCAAGCTTTTAGGTAAATGCAACTGAGAGGACAAAATCTGCTCAGCCCAGCTAAACTCCAGGGTCTTCCCCTCACAGAGATGATGTCCTTGAAGAGGAAGTAGTTCTGGGATGACCAAGAAATTTCTTCTTCTCTCATCATGTGTGATCATGGACAGGGCTTTAATGATCTGCCTCAGTTTTCTTACCTGTACAGTGAAAATAATTACCTGTCTCAATTCCTATTGTTAATATGGAAGACAATATTAACACAACCACAATGGATTGTTCAATAACAAAATAAAAAATAATAAAAGTGTATTTTGATCCTGTTTTGTTTAAAAATATTGATCTATCTTTATACATGTGAGGGGTCTTTAAAAAGTTCATAGAAGATACATGTTATGAAAAACTTATGCATGGATTACAATTTTTTTAACCAAAATAAAGTCATACTAACTTGTTCTAACAAGTCTGAATGGGATCTAGTCTAAGACACGATGAAGGATAAGACATTAGTTTGTAAAGAACCCCTATCAATATGAATTCTGCTAAAATTGAAGCAAGAATAAGCATCAAATTTATGGTGAAGCTTGAATGGAAGAATGGTGAAATAATTGATACTGCACGAAAAGTTCATAGGTACAGTGCCCCCAAAGAAATCAGCAGTTTACAAATGGATAATTCGTTTTAAGAAGAGACTAGACAATGTTGAAGATGTAGCCCACAGTAACAGACCATCCACATCAATTTGTGAAGAAAAAATTTACGTATTCATGCCCAAGTTGAAGAAGACTTACAATTAACAGCAGAAACAATAGCCAACACCACAGGCATCTCAATTGGTTCAGCTTACACAATTCTGACTGAAAAATTAAAGTTGAGCAAATTTTCCAGTCGTTGGGTGCCAAAACACTAGTACCCAGATCAGCTGCAGATAAAAACAGAGCTTTCAATGGAAATTTTAAAGTGGAATCAAGATTCTGAAGCATTTCTTCAAAGAAGTATAACAGGAGATGAAATATGACTTTACCAGTACAATCCTGAAGACAAAGCACAACCAAAGTAACTGTTTCTAAGAGGTGGAAGTAGTCCAGCCAAATCAAAAGTGGATTTGTCAAGAGCAAAGGTCATGGCAACAGTTTTTTTGGATGCTCAAGGCATTTTGCTTGACTTTCTAGAGGACCAAAAAACAATAACATCTACTTATTATAAGAGTATTTTGAGAAGGTTATCCAAAGCTTTAGCAGAAAAACTCCAGGGAAGCCTTCACCAAAGAGTCCTCCACCACAACATTGTTTCTGCTCTTTTCTCTTATCAAACAGGGACAATTTTGTGAGAATTTCAACAGGAAATCATTAGGCATCCATAATATATTATATGGATATAATATTATAGTCTGATTTGGCTCTTTCTGACTTATTTTTGTTTCCTAATCTTAAAAAATATTTAAAGGCCATCTATTTTCCTTTAGTTAATAATGTAAAAAAGATTGATATGGTTAAATTTCCAGGACCTTCAGTTCTTTATGGATGGACTAAATGGCTGATATTATTGTTTACAGAAGTATCTTAAACTTAATGGAGCTTATGTTGAAAAATGAAGTTTATATTTTTATTTTTATATTTTAATTTCATTTTTCTGTGAACTTTTTGAAGTCATATATATATATATATATATATATATATACATCTTTATATAAGTTATATGTGTTTGTGTATGTTTATATCTATATGCACAGACTACTACCTGGAATGATGCTCACCAAACAGGTAGTGGGGTTGGGAGTGATTTCTGCTGTCCTCTTTGTGCTTCTCTAGCTTGCTTATGATGTGCACATACTAGTTTCTTTTTTTTATTATAAAGATGTGGGGTACAATTCAGGGTTAGGTATACAAACGTTGATTATGCAGGTACCCCTCCCTCCCCTAGTAGTTTCCCTCAACTGCCTATCGCTTTCTAATACTATTATAATTGTTCAAGGTCCACTTATGAGTGAGAACATATGGTACTCTGTTCTTTTTTCTGTGATAGATCACTGAGTATGATCGACTCCAAATCCATCCAAGTTGCTGCAAAGTTCATACGTTTGTCCTTCTTTATGGCTGCATAATATTCCATTGTGTAGATGTGCCCAGCTTCGATGGGCAACATGGTTGGTTCTGTGTTTTTGCTATTGTGAATAGAGCTGCAACAAACATACGTGTGCAGGTATCTTTTTCATAGAATGATTTGAGTTCCTCCAGGTACATTCCCAATAGGGGAATTGCTAGGTCATATGGAAGGTCAATTTCTAGTTCTTTCAGATACTGCCACACTGTCTTCCACAGAGGTTGAACCAGTTTGCATTCTCACCAGTAGTATAGAAGCATTCCTTTTTCTCTGTATCCTCACCAGCATCTGTTGCTGTTTTATTAGTGACGGCCATTCTGGGGTTAGGTAGTATCTCAATGTGGTTTTGATTTGCATTTCTCTGATGATGAGTGAGGCTGAGCACTTTTTCATGTGTCTGTTGGCTGCCCATATATCTTCTTTTGAGAAGTGCCTATTCATGTCTTTTGCCCACTTTTTAATGGGGCTGTTTGTTTTTTTCTTTTTGGTATGTTTGAGTTCCTTGTAGATCCTAGATGTTAGGCCTTTGTCAGATATACATTTGGCAAATATTTGTCACATTCTGCGGGCTGTCTCCCTGCTCTCTTGATGGTTTTTTTTGCTTTGCAGAAGCTCGTTAGTTTGATGACGTCCCACTTGTCTATCTTATTTCTTAAGGTATGGGCATTTAGGGTTCTGATCAGGAATTGGTTGCCAGTTCCAATTTCCATAAGGGTGTCTCCTGCGTTTTCTAAGATTCTTATTGTTTGAGGTTTTATGTTTAGGTCTTTGATCCATTTAGAGTTAATTTTTGTATGTGGTGATAAGTAGGGGTCCTGTTTCAATCTTCTATGTGTGATCAGTCAGTTTTCCCAGCACCATTTACTGAATAGGCTCTCCTCTCCTCAGCAATTGTTGTTGGAGGCTTTGTCAAACATGAGTTGGTTTAGAAATTGAGGCTTTGCTTCTGGAATTTCTATCCTGTTCCATTGGTCTATGTGCCCGTTCTTGTTCTGATACCAGACTATTTTGATTATCGTAGCCTTATACTAAAGTTTGAAGTCTGGAAGTGCAATACCTCCTACTTTGTTTCTTTTGCTAAGGACACATACTATTTTCACAAAAGAAAGCTAGACTTTTGGGTCAAGAGGACTGATTGAGCACATCTATTCTTCTCTTCTCTCTCCAAATATCCCACTGAAATGACAACACAAGCATTTCAAAATTCTAATGAACACTATCAGAATAATAATAATACCTACATTTTAGAATTATAAGGTTTAAAATCTAGTACATAGTGCTTGATGACTATTATCTATATTCCCCATCCACTTAGCTCTAAAGAGAACATTATTAGAGATGTTCTTAAACCTTCATGTGTCAGGGACCCCTTTGCAGTCTATTGGAGGCTATTAAGCCTTCTTGGCATAATATTTCAAAATGAATACAATCCCATACATAAGATCACAAAATAAATCATTTATATTGAAATACAATTATCAAAATATTTTAAACACCAATCTGTCAGAATAACATGTGCTTCTATATTATGACTTAGCAGCATGTCTAAAATGACTACAGTTTTAAAGCTGTGATGAGTATAAATGATATTTTGAAATACATTTAACAACAACAATGTGATAGAAACATATCTGATTTCTATTGGTGAGAAGTCACAAGAATGCTAATATTACTTTGGAGTGTTGCTTATGATCATAATTGAAGAAAATGCTAAAACTGAACTTTGTGAAAATAAAGACTTTCTAATTTAACTTCATGGATCTCCTAATTTAATGAAATATGTGTTTCCATAGATCTTTGCCTAAATCTGTTTATCTGTTTGATCTCTTTCTTATTTATCACAGGCTTTCCTCAATCTATGATTATCCCTTATACTGTATTAGGCATAAGTTAAAAGAGAAAAAACCTATAATGATCCCTGACTGTGTACTCATGTTGAAGGATGAGACTTAGACTAAAGCTTATTGGAAGCTGTGTGCAGGTGAGGAGGACTTGTCCATTGAGAGCTTTGGTGTGACTATGCATTAGATAGTCCCCAACATCAGGTTTTTCCTTCTGAGCTGGTCAAATTTTCCAAAAAAGATTCTTCCAGCTTCTTTTAAGGAGAGGCTAATTCTCCCTAGGGACTATAAACCTGTGCAGTTTTTTTTAAATCTGAAAGTCTCATTATTTGTTCAGTTCCTGTTTAGGGTCAGCGTTCTGGGACCTAGGTTGGGAAAGAAACCTGAGAAAAAGAGGCTGGGCAGGCATCTCAACCTTCCTGATGTGAACTTTCACTGAATCCTTCTGTTTTCAGGATGGTGCCACTGTCTTCCACTATGTTTGATGTCTCCTAATCCAGGTACACCCTTTTTCGCTCTCTGCTAATATAGTAGCCTCTGGTCACATGAGGCTGTTTAAATTTAATTAAAATAAAATAAGCCAGTCGCTGTGGCTCACACCTGTAATCCCAGCACTTTGGGAGGTGAAGGTGAGAGAATTGCCTGAGCCCAGGGATTGGAGACCAACCTGGGCAACTTGGCGAAACCTCATCTCTACAATAAATCAAAAAATTAGCAGGGCGTGATGGTGCAAGCCTGTATTTCCAGCTACTTGGAAGGCTGAGGTGGAAGGATCGCCTGAACCCAGCAGGTCAAGGCTGTGATAGCCGTGAGCATGCCACTGCATTCCAGCCTAGGTGACAGAGTGAGACTCCAACTCAAAAATTAATTAATTAACTAGTTAAATGATAAAACAAACTTTCAGTTCCTTAGTTGCACTAGTCATATTTCAAGTGCTCCACAGCCACATGAAGCTAGTGGTTAGCTACTGCATTGGGCAGCTCAGAACATTTCCATCACTGCAGAAAGTTTTATTGAACAGTACTGCTCTAGATTAGGGGATGCCATATTTTCTCAGTAAAGTACCAGATAGTAAATATTTTTGGCTTTGCACGCCATATGGTCTCCATTGCATCTACTCAGCTATGTCATTGTAGCATGAAAGCAGCCACAGACAATATGTGGATCACGTGTTGAAACACATGGCTGTGTTCCAATAAAACTTTATTTATGAACACTGAAATCTGAATTTCATATCATTTTCATGTGTCATAAAATGTTATTTTTCTTCTTTTGTTCCAAACCATTTAAAAATGTGAAACTTCTCTTAGCTTGCAGGATGTAAACAGGCAACAGGCTGGATTTGGCCTGTGGACCAGCTTGCTGATCCCTATCCTTATGCATTCTTTTTTAAAAACATTCTCTGTACTGTTATTTTAGCAGGTTCAGAGAGGAAGCAGAGGTTATGGTGTGCAGTCTTTTTTTTTTTTTTGAGTTGGAGTCTCACTCTGTCACCCAGACTGGAGTGCAGTAGCCGCTCCTGGCCACCGCAGCCTCGACATGCTGGGCTCCAGCGATCCTTCCACCTCAGCCTTCCAAGTAGCCAGAATTACAGGCATGCGCTACCACGCCCAGCTGATTTTTTGATTTATTATAGAGATGAGGTCTTGCTGCCCAAGCGGGTCTCGAACCCGCGGGCTCAGGCAATCCACTCACCTCAGCCTCCCAAAGGCGCGGGATTACAGGCTGAGCCACCGAGCCCGGCGTCTTTTTTTTTTTTTAACCTAGAAATCTGATAATCTATTCGGGGCCTGTGTTCCTCCTGCACCTTAGGATCTGTAAGCACAGAGCCCTACCTGTCTTACTACTCTCTACCTAGTGTCCAGCTTGGTGTATGCTTGACAGATGATAGTCTCTTAGTAGTTCATGTTGAATGATTAAATGCTCACCAGGCCACCTTCTGTGTATAATTTGACTTTTCACTTAGATCTGCCTTCAGGAAAGAATGCGTTGGTCATGCTGATGATTGTGTTCCAGTCTGCTTAACAATTATATTTCTTGTTATCAACGGATACACTGATTCCGATTTTCTACCTCAGTCCCATGAACTTGGTAAATGTAATTCCACCTCTAAGAGAAGACTACAGAAGTGTTACATCGCAATTGAATTTGATAAGAAGATTCATAAAGAGAGGGGAAATAATCTGGAGGACATAAGTACCTGGAGAATTTTAAATGCTGCACTAAAATTGTCCTCTCAGCAAGATAAAGAAGAGAAGGTTATATAACATGTTAACACTGCCATGACTGTAAGTGGACAGCATGCCAAGGGCAATGTTGGAAACTGGTCTGGTGGGACAAAAGCCAAGTTTAGATTCAAACTACACATGCTGCTAAAGAATGATTACCTTATGGGGTTACGGATTACTGACTGAGAGGAGGCATGAGGGAGCTTTCTGGGGTGCTGGGGATGTTCTAATCTTGATCTGATGATGATTTCACTGGTATGCATATATATGATTCATTCAGCTGTACTTATAAGATATGGCACTTAACTCTATGTAAGCTATTTTTTCATTTAAAAACAGAAACTTATCGTTAGGGAAATGCAAATCAAACCACAATGAGATATTACCTCACATCCATTAGGATGTCTACTCTCAAAAACAAAAAATAACAAGTGTTGTAGTAGATATGGAGGAATGAGAACCCTTGAGTATTGTTGTTGAAAATGTAAAATGATGCAGTCACTATGGAAGACAGAATGGCTGTTCCTCAAAAATTTAAAAATAGAATTACCATATGATACAGCAACTCCACTTCTGGGTACATACTCAAAAGAATTAAAAGCAGAGTTTTAAAGAGATATCTGTACACCAATGTTAACAGCAGCATTATTCATAATAGCCAAAGGTGGAAGCAACTCAAGTATTCATCGACAGATAAATAAACAAAATGTGATACACACATACAATGGAATATTATTCAGCCTCAAAAAAGGAAGCGAATTCTGATACATGCTACAACATGGATGAACCGTGAGGACATTACACTAAGTGAAATAAGCCAGTCACAAATACCTTAGGATTCCATTTATATGAGGTACCTTGAATAGTCTAATTCATGCAGACAAAAAATAGAATGGGGCTTTCCAGGGGCTGGGGAGAGGGAAGAAAGGGGAGATATTATTTAATAGGTAGAGAGTTTCAGTTTTGCAGGATGAAAAAAGAGTTTTGAATGGATGGTGGTGATGGTAACACAACAATACAAGTGTGCTTAATACCACTGAACCATACACTTAAAAAATGGTTAAAATGATTAATTTTATGTTATGTACATTTTACCACAATTTTAAAAAAGAAACAAAAAATCTATTTTTTCCTGATTATTGTAGTTACTGATTCTTCCCCCATGTTTAATCATATTTAATAAGAAGACACTTGGCTATCTGAGAGTTATGACTCTGGAACTATACAGATCATAAATATAATCTTTAAACCTTAAGACTCATAATAGTTTGACTAGTTAAGCTATAAAACATGTTTGTTAAAGAAAATTTTATCTGGCTGCTTAACTTGTAAAAAAACAGAGACTGACCAGTTATGTGTGGTTATTTTTGCCCCCCACCCCCAAAAATGTGTAAATTCCTCACCCGGCAGAGAGCATTTCTAAATATACAGTCATGCTGGGGCCTCACAGTGGTTGGTACTACAAGGATGTAAGCTGTCTTTGATAGATCTGATCCAACCACCACTGCAAGCTTTGTCTCTCCCACACCTGCAGGATTGAGCACTAGGCTTTAGCAAATGCACTATTAAAGAAGTCCAACCTACGAGGTAGATAGGGAGACAAACAGGCAGCCTTAGCAGGCCACACCACTCCACCTATAGCCACAGTAAATATGTATTACATCATTAATGAAAAAATTATGCATATTTCCAATGAAGCACTTACATAGTGCTTGCAATGTAACATTCACCACCCTTAGTATTTTACAAATATTAAGTTATTTAGCTCTCACAACAACCCTAAGAGGTAGGTACGAATATTGGCAACCTCCTATTCTACAATTGAAGAAATTGAGGCCTAAGTGGTCAAGTAACCAGCCCAAGGTAAGCTTGTTTGTGGTGGAGCTGGGACTTGAACCCAGGTAGTCAGCTCCTAAACCTGTGCTCTCAACCATGTCACTACCCTCAAGTCAGGTAGGATACATTTCTTGGTGTTGGGAAGTGGCTCAGTTCATTTGTGCAGCTGTAACAAAATACCTGAGGTTGGATAATTTAGAAAGAACAGAAACGTATTTTTTGTCATAATTCTGGAGGCTGAGAAGTTCAAGACAGTTCAAGATCAGGGTGCTGGTCGATTTGATGTCTGGAGAGAGCTGCTCCCTGTTTCCATGATGGAATTTTCTTGCTGTATCATATGATAGAAGGGCACCAAAAAAAGGGACAAATGCTGTGTCCTCATATGACAGATGAGATAGAAGTTCAAGGGCCTGGCTAGTTTCCTCAGTTCCTTTTATAAGGGCACTGATCCCATTTATGTTGGTAGAACCCTTGTGCCTTAATCACCTTCTAAAGGCCCTACCTTTGAATACTATCACATTAGGTCTCAGGGTCCAACATATGGATTTTGGGGGAGACACACACATTCAAACCATAGCAGGGAGGAAAGTCTTTTGTGTTTCCTTTCTCCTTTTTCTCTCATCTCTCCCTGTCCTTCCTGGTCTTTAATTTTTTTTTGGGGGGGGTGTCAGAGTCTCTGTCACCCAGGCTGAGCTGACTCAGATATTCAGTATTCTATTAAAAATTATCAGGCAGCTGGCACCAGTGGCTCACACCTGTAACCTCAGCACTTTGGGAAGCCAAGGAAGGCAGATTGCTTGAGCCCAGGAGCTCAAGACCAGCCTGGGCAACATAACCAAACCTTGTCTCTACAAAAAAAGGAAAAAAAAATTAGCTGGGTGTGGTGGTGTGTACCTGTAGTTCCAGCTACTAGGGATGCTGAAGTGGAAGTATGGCCTGAGCCCAGGAGATCCAACCTGGTGTTAGAGTGAGACCCTGACTCTAAAAAAAAAAAAAAAAAAAAATCAGAGGCTGGGTGTGTTGGCTCAAGCCTGTAATCCCAGCACTTTGGGAGGCCAAGGTGAGAGGATTGCCTGAGCCCACAGGTTCGAGAACAACCTGGACAACTTGGTGAGACTTCATCTCTACAATAAATCAAAAAAATCACCTGTAGTTACGGCTACTTGGAAGGCTGAGGTGGAAGGATTGCCTGAGCCCAGCAGGTTGACGCTAGGGTAGCCGTGAGCATGCCACTGCACTCCAGCTTGAGCGACAGAGTGAGACCCCAACCCAAAAAAAAAAAAAAAAAAAAGAAAAAAATTATCAGGCATGAAAAGAAGCAGAAAAATAAGACCCACAAGCAGAACTATCAATTAATACAGACCCAGAAATCACAGAGATGATGGAATTAGTAGACAAGGATATTATAGCAGCTATTGTAATGTGATTTTTATACAAAACAACATAGAGGGAAAACATTAACATGGTAAAGAAAGAGATGGAAGCGATAATAAAAGACCCAAATGGAATTACTAGAGATAAAAAATACAAGATCTGAAAAGAAAAATACCCTAGATGAGATTAAGAGCAGATTAGACACTGAAGAATAAAAGGCAAACTTCAAGACATAGTAATAGAAGGCATCCAAAATGAAGCACAGAGAGGAAACAAAACAAAACAAAACAAAGAAGAAGGAATAGAACATAAATTAACGATAGGATAATGTCAAGTGGTCTCACATATGTGTAATTAGAGGGTCCCAAAAAGTAGAAGAGAGGAAGGGAAGGGGTCAGAAAACATTTGAAGGAATAATGGCTTAATTTTTCCAATTTTGAGGGAAACTATAAACCCACAGATCCAAGAACCTGAATGAATGCCAAGCAGAGTAGACAGAGAAAACGACATCAATGCATGTATAATCAAAACTCCTGCAAAGTAGTGATTTAAAAAAAAAAATTTTTTTTTTTTTTTGAGTTGGAGTCTCACTCTGTTGCCCAGACTGGAGTGCAGTGGCACACTCCCGGCCACCGCAGCCTCGACCTGCTGGACTCCAGCGATCCTTCCTCTTCAGCCTTCTAAGTAGCCGGAACTACAGGGGTGTGCTACCACAACAGGCTAACTTTTTTTATTGTAGAGATGAGGTCTCACCAAGTTGCCCAGGTGGGTCTCGAACCCGCAGGTTCAGGCAATCCACTCACCTTGGTCTCCCAAAGTGCTGTGATTACAGGTTGAGCCACCGAGCCCAGCCAAAAAAAAAAAAATTCTTAAAAGTGCTGTGGAAATAAAAAGAGTCAGGAACTTTCTAGAGGGACAGGATTGTTCTTTACCATGAAAGAAATGTGTTTATGAAAACTCACTGAACTGTTTACTAAAAAGGATTAATTTTACTTGATGTATATTATATTTCAAGAAACTTGACCCAAAAAAGCATGGAAGAAGGAGAGGGAAGGGAGTTAGGAAAAAGAAGGAAAAGTAAGAAAGAAGAAATAAATGGAACAATGGTAGCCCACATGGCCAATAAGGACAGAAGAGAAGATAAACCATCTGTCATCACAATAATTTCATGAAAAAGCAAGGACCATTTGAAAATAAGAAAGTTGATGAAAGAAACCAAGAAAAAAAGAATCAACTATCTGGCATTTTTACTCTCCCAAGTATTAATAAATGAGCACGAGCTATTAGGAGAAATTCCCTGTTCCCATTAATAACTGCTGAAAATTCTTACTTTCCAGCCTCTTTGGCAGTCTAGAAAACATATTTGTTAATGTTTGTTGACTATTTACTGCATGCCATCACTGTGCTAAGCATTTTATTTGCATCAGTGGAAGGACAAGGGGTCTCACTGGGGCTTCTTCTATACATGCTGATCCCATTCGTGAGAGTTCTATCCTCAGTACCTAATCACTTCCCGAAGGCCTCACCTCCTCATACCATATATTGGAAGCTGAGATTTCAACATATGAATTCTGGGGGGACACAAACACTCAGACAATAGCACTATTGCTTGTATTTAAGGAGAAAATGAAAATGATTAAAAGAGGTGGCCTCAAGGGAGTAGGACAGGAGTTGAGAAACCAGGATGAGAGTTTGTTTTTCATGGAAAACCCTCCTGAGCTGTTTCATATGTTACCATGTATATTAACTACGTTGACACGAAGTTTCAACTACTGTAGACTTGGAAGTCCTACACACCGGCTTTGCCACATCGGGCCAGCTGCCATTGCTTAACTTCCATGGGCTTCAGCCTCTTTTTCTTTTCTTTTTTTTTTTTTTTTTGAGTTGGAGTCTCACTCTGTCGCCCAGACTGGAGTGCAGGTGGGATAATACTCTCCACCCTCGGAACTTGCAAGAGGACTGAGGAAAATCATGTATGGCCAGAGCTTGGCAGAGCGTCTGGCACCAAGCACGTGCAGGCTAGATAGACGGGCCCAAATTGACGTCAGGTTCAGATCCACTCTGTGCAGGAGAGATTCAGGGTCTGAGTCCTGAGGGACAAGCAGAGATCTCAGAGTCTCAGAGACCCTTCAATCTACCTGTTTTTGTCACTGTTGACCATGTGTGGCCCAGGCTCATCCACGGCCACACTAGGAGTCAGGACTAGGACTGGCTCCTGCCTTCCAGCCCAGAGCCCCATGGGCCTCCCTTGCCCTCTCTGAATCATCAACTGCCTCTGGTTCTGGAGTTAGAAAAAAGAGAATGATTTGGGAAGAATTGAAACATTTCCTCCTGTGCAAATTGTTTTTTTCTGTGCTGGCAAACCTAAGCTGTTCTGACAAAGGTCAAAAGTGTTTATTTTCTTGAACACCCTGGGGGTGAGAATGAGACACAAATGAGGGGGAATGAGGGGGAGGAAAGGAGAAAGAGGAAGAGGAGTGTTGCCAACTTTGGGAGCTGAAAGGGCTTCTTTTTATTACAGAAAATGTTTGTTTTGGAGGCACAGAAACAACCTCTGGTTTTCCATCAGAAACAGCCGAAATTATAGTCAGGAAAGTGAGGAAATGGATGAACAGACCTATGATGTGGTCAAGTCTACTCTTCATCTGGCTCTGCCCACCTCCCACCTGTCTCCAGCTCCTCACCCCATCTGAGCTCTGCCAGCCTGCTGGGTTCCTGACCCACTGAATGACCCTGTGCTACTCCCTCTGATGGCACTGCCTGACCCCAGTTTCTTGGCCCGCCTGTGACCTCCTCCAGGACTCTTCCTCAAAAACCCTGCAGCTCTTCTGTGTGTATCAATGCCACATCTTTCTGCCCTCGCACTTATTAAGCTGGGTCAGAATTGCCCCACACCCATCTAGCTGTCTCTCCCAGGTGGCTAGAGATCATGAACCTTTGGGCTCAGGTCTAACATTCAGAAAAAAATCACACTTTTTTTCTTTTTTAAGCTTGCACTGTTTGGGCCTACATGGTGTTTTTAAATTGTTTGCATTTATCACCATAAACTAAAAATCGAGAGTTATCACATAAAAATCCAGACTTTTGACTTCTCTTGACAAAAATGGAAATTCAGCAACATGGGTCCACTTCTCAGCCCTCATAGAGTGGTTCTTTTTGCATAGAGCATGCTTCCCCATAACTCCACAGTCCCCACCAGGCCCTAGTGGGGACTGTGGAGACATTAAAGCCTCAGGTCAGGAACCATTTGTCATCACTCTTGCAGTATTGTTTTTTTCTTACAGTATATTAAATAAGAAAGTGAAGGTGTTTTTTTTTCCCCCTTGCTCCTTCCTTACACCGGCCCACTTTTCTCATTTACTTCACCAGACACTGTAGGTACCTGAGTTTTCCACTCTTGCACGGGGCTGGGACCTCCTTGAAAACAGGCTCGGGCCGGGTGTGGCGGCTCAATCTTGTAATCCCAGCACTTTGGGAGGCCGAGGTGAGAGGATTGCCTGAGCTCAGGGATTCAAGTCCAGCCTGGGCAACTTGGCGAGACCTCGCCTCTACAATAAATTAAAAAATAAGCCAGGTATGGTAGTGCCCTCCTATAGTTTCAACTACTTGGAAGGCTGAGGAAGAAAGATCACCTGAGCCCAGCAGGTTGAGGCAGTGGTGGCTGTGAGCGTGCCACTGCACTCCAGCCTGGGTGACAGAGTGAGACTCCAACTCAAAAAAAATAAAAGAAAAGAAAACAGGTTTGGTGCTTTGTACATATCCATGACTCCAACAGCTGCACGGTGCCTGGCTTAGAGTAGGTATCCCTTGGTGAATATAACTCTTGCTTCTAGAAGAGAACTTCTTTATATATTCTTTCATCTTCTTAGTCATCCACTCAACAAATATTTTTTTCTTTTTTTTTTTTTGAGTTGGAGTCTCACTCTGTTGCCCATGCTGGAGTGCAGTGGCACACTCACTGCCACCCCAGCGTTGACCTGCCGAGCTCCTTCTACCTCAGCCTTCCAAGTAGCTGGAACTACAGGTGTATACTACAATGCCCGACTAATTTTTTTTATTTATTGAAGAGACAAGGTCTTGCCAAGTTGCCTGGGTTGGTCTCAAACCCATGGGCTCAGGCAATCCTCTCGCCTCAGCCTCCCAAAGTGCTGGGATTACAGGTTGAGCCACCGAGCCCAGCCTCAATAAATATTTCTGAGTTCATCTGGGTGTCCATTTTTCTTCCTCAGTGTCCTAGATCCTCTTGTAACTCCCAAATAATCAAAATCTGCCTTAGACAGCCATTTCAGATTCTTCCTACAAAATCTTGCTCTTAGCAGTTATGTAAAAAAAGATCATGGAGAAGTACTAATTAGTAGTATTAATATTAGTAATAAGTAGTTATTGAGAGCTTCCATGTACCAGAAACTTTATATAGATTTCCACATCCAAGCTTTATCATTAGTCCTTATATTAGGACTGACAGTTTACAAGTAGAAAAACCTCCATAACAACTCTCCAATGGCTGAAGACAAACAGATCTAGCATTATCAAACCATTATGTGACTGACATAATTCTAAGAATTTTACATGTATTAATTCCTTTAACCCTGTGAATAATATTTTGAGGAAGGTATTATTTCCATCTTGCAAATAGGGTACTGAGATTTCAACAATTTTACTGTGATCATCCAGCTAATAAGCCATTCTTTTTTGTTTCCCAGCATCTGAAACCTCTTTTTGTGTTTAAGGAAATTACCTACTTTATAAGACTCCTTGGAACCTGGAGCTCAATTCCCAGAGGAAGCCACATGCTCCCTTCCCCAGCCTCCCATGCGTCGTGGACACGAGTGTGTAATTTTAGGCTTTGCCGGTCAGGCACATCTGCCAAGGACTTGAACATTCTCTGGCAGGTGTGATGGGAGCAATAAGATCAAGCTCCTGTGACAACAATGGCAATGGAGTTACAAGCAGCATCGGGTGCCCAGAGTTGGGTCAGCAGTGACCCAGGCCAGGTTGGCTTTGTTAAGGTGAATGCAGACATCAACCTCTGAGTCTTGTTCCCCAGTGATTTGATGATCTACCCTATATGCTTGCTGGCATTTAAAAGGGTGGCAAAACCAGGATTTGAACCCAAGCAGTCTGTCCCTTAGAGTTGACAGACTTTTAACTAGTATGCTATGTTGTTTCTGGAAGTATGCTCCAGCGTCAGGCACAGTTGGATCTAGGGCCTTAAGTGATGCCTTGTGTTGCGTCTTCTTTTTCTCTCAGCTCTCTTCTCCTGGGCATTAGCTCCACCTTTTTATCACACTTTCTTCACATAGAAGCAAGATGGCTGCCAGTAATGCCAACCTTATATTCCCACCAGCTCAGAATCCTAGCAGAGAAAAAGAGCTTCTCTTTCCTAATAGTTCCAGAAACTTTGGATCTGACTCTTATTGGTCCAGGTTGAGTTATGGACATATCTCTACACTAATCACTGTGGTCGAGAGAACAGTGAAATGAACTGACTGGACAGGCCTCGGTCCACTCTGTTCCCAGGGTTAGTCGCATCCAAATCAAAAGGATTGAGGTGAAAGTGAGGGTCTCCTTTGGGAAATCGGGGAAATAAATACTGAGCAGGCAAAAATAAATGCCACCCACTATATCTCTGCTTTTCAAGAGGAAGAAACTGAGGATCAAAGAGGCTAAGTAATTTATTTGGAGCCAGACGGCCAGGGAATGGAGAAGTTAGAATTTGAATGGCTCAGCTTTTGTTATTGCTTTTCCCATTTGGCTTGCGATAGTGTTTCTGATTTCCCTTCCAGTTTCTTGATTTTAATGCACTCTATACAATTTTTTTTTTGAGTCCATGATCAAATGGGATATTTGGAAATACTTCCGGGCTCTATAAAAATGTTAAGTGTACAAAGGTATAGGGAAGAAAGTAAAATCCTTTGATAGCTCAGTAACAATTTGGTGAGCATCTTTTATGCATGTCTTTATACACATGGACAACAGAAATCACCTTTTACATAAATCAAACAAATAATATAAACATTATTTGAATCATGGGCACCCTTTTTAATGTGATTTCTTATCTTACCTATCCCTTTCCTTCTCCTTTCTCACTCTCCATTAATCTCCCTTGCTTACTCCTCCCCTTCTGGCTCAAGATAACCCATGACAACAACTGATGTGTGTATTTGCAGCCTTTTCTCCAAACCAATATAATCATACACACACACCCATATAGAAATCCTGCTCTTACCTCCTGCGATATTCATGTTGCAGGACACTAAGGGTGGCATTCTGGGCACCAGAGAGTGATTGTTGAAAGATAGAGAGATAGAGAGAGAGAGAGAGAGAGAGAGAGAGAGAGACACTGCCTGTCTGCACCCATGGGGGAAGATCTTGACACCCCAACATTGCACTTCTGAGGTGACCTTCAGGTGAGCTTGTCCCCCCACAGTTCTGGAGTGGATGTGAGAAGGTTGAGGGTGAGCACCCCCGGTCCCCACCATAGAAATAGGCCTCTGCCAGGCGCTGGTCTTGCGGTTTCCAGGTATATGCTTGCTGGCCTGTCTGTGAAATTCAAGGACCTGCGGTCACTTCTTCTGTCTGGAGGTCCTGAATCCAGGTCTGCTAACCTTTCCTCCCCTGAAGCCTTTCAATACCTTCTCTCTGCTCCCTTCACGAGTTTTCTTCTTTCGCCTGCTCGGCAATTTTTACCAGACCAGGGACTGGTGCTCTGCCTGCAGATCAACAGTCCTCAGGAAACTGCACCTTGGCTGCTCCCACAGAGCAATCGGTTTCTCCTGACTCCGTTTCCTTTGAATTAAGCCTCGTGTGCTTTATTAAAGCAGCCTTCCTCCAGAGCACGAGTTGGCACCATCCCAGAGTCAGAAAGAAATCAATGGCTGGAACTTGTCTTATTAATCTCTCAAAAGTCGGCAAGGGCTTAGGATTTTACATATTTCCTTTTTTGTTTCTTAGTCACCATCATGTTTTAGAAGAGATTTAAAGCTGCTCTTTGACTGGAGTAAGTGTCTCAGTAAGCATTTGCTGAAGAAGGATGAAAGAATAAATGAGGAATAGTCAGCATCTGGTACATGGTTGATGAAAATACAGCAGATAAGATAATGCATATGAAACTGATATGTGGTTTGTGAGTAGTAAAAACTGTTACTGACCAGGGCAGGACTGCAGCCTTATCTGCTGGCGCCATCCTCCGGAAGCAAGTTAGCATGACAGGCCACTTCTGCTTTAGCAGGGCGGAGCGTAAGAGCACTCACTGGTTTCTGGAAATGCAGGCAAGGAGAAAAGGGGAGAATACATTTCAGCAAAATCTCCCCATCTCCTCTGCCCTCTTAGTCTACCAAGACTAGTGTTTTAATGTATTAATTCTACTAACAGGTTAGCACTTGTTTTGAGCAATTAGCATGTGCTGGAGAGTGTGCTGAATGTTTTCCAAGTATGATTTCTCTTCATTCTCATGGTAACTGCAAGAGGCAGATTCAGTAAGTCCTCACTTAATGACAATAGTTTCTTGGAAACTGCAACTTTAAGTGAAAAGCCATATAATGCAACCATTTTCCCCCTATCATTATGATGAAACGACATTTGAGGACCTGCTACACATCATTTTGCAGTTTCCAAGAACCTATCGAGGACGTTAAGTGAGGACTTACTGTACTATTATTATTGCCTCCTTATTTATTAAAAACCTGAGGCTTATAGAGGCATATGGTGGACTTCTAATCTCTAAAGTTACATAGCTAGTTCGTGTTTGAAGACAAACCCAATTCCGTCTGACTTCAAGTATGCTGTTGTGGGTCAGGTTCCCCAGGAATGACACTCCAAGATGGAGATTTGCATGTAGAAAGTGTATTGCAGAGTGCTGTCAAAATCACATCCCTGGCCATGCGTGGTGGCTCAAGCCTGCAATCCCAGCACTTTGGGAGGCCAAGGCAAGAGGATTGCCTGACCTCAGGTGTTGGAGACCAGCCTGGGCAACTTGGAGAGATCTCGTCTCTATATCAAAAAAATCAGCCGGGTGTGGTAGTGCACACCTGTAGTTACGGCTACTTGGAAGGCTGAGGCGAAGGATCGCCTGAGCCCAGGGGGTTGACGCTGGCATGGCCGTGAGCATACCACTGCACTCCAGCCTCGGAAACAGAGTGAGACTCTGACTCAAAAAAAAAAAAAAAAAATACATCCCTGGGAGGGGAACATTGAACTCCTATAACCTGAACAAAGGCTTCAGCTGATGCCATGGGGAATACGGAGCTGGGATGGCAAGGGGTATGACCTTGGATCTCTCACATCAGTTATTGGATGCAGACTATCCCAGAAAGGAGGTGTGAATTTGGGCCAGCTTGCTCTCTTCAGTTGAAGGCAAGTTGCCAACCAGGACTCTGCTGAGAGGTGTCAGCAGACAATATTCACCTCAGTTGGGGGAATAAGCGCCTCAGTCCTGGAGTCCAGGTGGTGTACCACAAGTCCACTACAGAACCCAGTATCTATCCCATATCCACTGCTGCTCAAACACAGAGGATGGCTGGGAGGAAGACAGCATCAGTGATAGGGTAGTGGGAGAGGGATTTAGAGAGTGAAAATGGTTCTGCCCACCCCAGGCCATGCCTGCCACTCAGCTTCAATAACCAATGAATTTTGGTTATTTATGCTGAAATAAAATATGGATCATGAATTTTGGTTATTTATGCTGAAATAATATATGGATTATTTTATGGATTCCAATCCATTAGCAAAAAAGTAAAATGCAATGTTCCACTGGGTGGACAAATGGTTAGTGATGAGCTCCTTGATATCTCAAGTAAGAAGTGGGAACAATCAAGAGCAGCTCTGTCCAGCAACAACTTCTACATGTATACCCTGGAGACCTTCCTTGAGACCTTCCTTCCTTCCTTCCTTCCTTCCTTCCTTCCTTCCTTCCTTCCTTCCTTCCTTCCTTCCTTCCCTCCCCCCCCCCATTAAGGGACATGGAGAGCTTTCTTGTGTGCACCATGAGTTGCTCCAGGATATTCACTGCAGTGTTAAGGAAACAACCTATATCCTCAATAGGTATTATAAAAATGAAATAGGAATTAGTCGGGCGTTGTAGCACATGCCTGTAGCTCCAGCCACTTGGAAGGCTGAGGTGGAAGGATCGCCTGAGCCCAGCAGGTCAAGGCTGCAGTGGCCGTGAGCATGCCACTGCACTCCACCCTGGGTGACAGAGTGAGACTCTTACTCAAAAAAAAGAAAGAAATAGTCCAGGTGTAGTGGCTCACACCTGAGCCTAGGGATTTGAGACCAACCTAGGCAACAAAGTGAGATTCCTGTCTCTACCAAAAAAAAAAAAAAATTAGGTGGTGGTGCACGCCTATAGTCCCAGCTACTCATGAAGCTGAGGCAGGATGGCTTGAAGCCAGTTCGAGGCTGCAGGGAGCTACAATTGTGCCTATGAATAGTCACTGCATTTCAGCCTGGGCAACACAGCAAGATCCCATCTCTTAAAAAATAAAATAGATAGCGTCCCCTTCGGGCGGGGCCCGGGTTTAAACGTTGCGGCGGGCAGGGCCGGCCGGAGGGGGGGGAGCGGCCTCTGTGTCGTGTCCGGCCCCGCCGGTGGCCGGAGCGGCTCTCGGCGGCGGCGGCACCACGTCCCGGGGAGCGGGGTGAAGAGCGAGTCCATGAAGCGCTTCCGGGAGCCGCGCTGGGACGAGTACGCGCCGTGCTCCCGCCAGCTGCTGCGCTACCGCCTGGGCCGCCGGCTGCTGGAGCAAGCGCACGCGCCCCGGCTCTGGGACGACTCGGCGTCGTCCGAGGCCTCGGGCGCCGGGGGTCCCGCAGGCCCCCGGGTCTCCGCCGCCGCCTGCCGAGCCCGCTGCGCGGGAGGAGACGCGCCGGCGGGTGCGCGGGGCCCCGGGGAAGCGGGGCGCGGAGGCCCGCGACGCGGAGGGCGCGGCCCTGCCAGCGCCGCCAGTGAGAGATGGAGAAGAAAAACCGGAACAACAAATCGGAACCAGAGAGACTGACAGGTTACCTGCCGGCGTCGACCCACGACAACAACCAAGTGCCTTATTTGCTAGAGGAAGCAGGAGAGCAGGCAAAAGTCCTCAAAGACCATCCTGTAAGATAAAAGAAAACAAACATCCATTTGCTCTCTATGGCTGGGGAGAAAAACAAGCAGACACAGGAAGCCAAAAAACTCACAACGTCTGTGCGTCTGCCCCTGTGCATGAGATTCATGGATCAGCATTACGAGCCAAGAACAGAAGACAGGTGGAAAAGAGGAAACCGGTGGCTCAGAGGCAACGCGCTCACTCAGTGGATGTGGAGAGGAACAGGCGGTTGAAGGCACCCTCCTTGGAGAATCCGTGGATGATAGAGTACATGCGCTATTACTCTGCAAGAGCCTAGAGACACGCTTGCATGGACAGCCTGATCTTTTTTTTTTTTTTTTTGAGTTGGAGTCTCACTCCCTCCCCCAGGCTGGAGTGCCACCCCTGAGTCAGCCTGCTGGGCTCTGGCGATCCTTCCGTCTCAGCCTTCAGCCTTCCAAGTGGCCGGAATGGGCTCAGGCAATCCACTTGGCTTGGCCTCCCAAAGTGCTGGGATGACAGGCTGAGCCACCAAGCCCAGCCTGACAGCCTGATCTTTTAAGGAGGGTAAAAGGCAGGAAGGAGAAGCGAAGCAAAACAGAGACCCTCAAGAGAAACAGGACACGGGTTTAAGAAACCAGTTGATTATGCAGGGTCTTTCCTAGGGAATTTCTAAAAGATTGTTTCATTTTGATGACTATTGCCTACCTTGCAGTAGGGCGGACAGTTGAAGCCATAGACATTTGGTTACTTATGAAGATAATTCCCTCAATCTTTGATATTCTTATAAGGGTTTTGTTTTTAAAGCATCTTAGTCTTTTAAGATACTGACACCAAATGTCTTTAATGGCTACAGATGCTCACAACTCAGTATTCTTTTCGTACATGTAGGTGGAGCCCAGTTTCATCCAGTTTTCTGAATGACTTTTCAGTTTCCATCACTATAAGACCATTATGTCTTGTAGCACAAGACTTGCTTTCTTTCTGTGCACTTTCTTTGTGAAAGCCATCAAGTCCAACGTGAGTTTGACACTGCTGTTGATTCCACGCATGGTGAAGCTGGAACTCTGCTAGTTCCTGAGCGGTCAGCTTACTGTGCTTCAGCTCAGTGTCCTTCCATGTAGATTGTGATATTTCAGAATTATCTGGGTGGGGCAAAGTTCACTTTAAGTTATTATCTATGCACTTGTTACTTAACAGTTCAAATATATTCCAGTAGACAAAGTGCCAAGGCGATATGTGTGTAGAGTATCATAGTGTCCTTTGAGTCCAAGATGGTCACATTTTTATTGTGGTTTCAGAACACACACTGTGGACTTAGTCACTTGTCACACCCTGACCTTGTCACAACCACCCATCATGGACTCTTGTCTCTTCTGTAATAGCTAGCAATGCTATTTAGAACTTAGATTGTGAAACTGTATTTAGTAAGTTGAGATCATTTGGCTCATTGCGATGGGGACCAATGAGAAGATACCAGTGACACACTGTTGCCCACCCCCACTTTCTCTGCTTTTTCTTCTACAGAACTCAACCATAACAAAAACTTGACAATGGACAATATTCAGACTTTAGGTTGAAATACATTACTCTGATTCCTAGCCAGCAGGTCTTACCTACACTCCAATGTGAGAGAATGGTGGTATATGGATAGGCCCAAGTCTATATAAATAGTGCTCCTTCTCTTGAGTATATCTGCTTTTGGGGTAGAAAAAGCATTTTTAAAAATGCTGGTTTCCATCAAATGAATGAAGTCTTCCCCATCTGTAGAGACAGAAATTTACTAGAAGGATATGAGCTAGCTTCTTTAGATAAGATATGAAAGGTACTTTGCCTATGCCGACTTAGCACCTGAAGCTGTGTGAATGAAGATTTGGCATTAGATGTGAGGGTACTAAAGATCACATTCATGTGGTAGTTTGTGATGGTGTAGCTGACTATGAAAACTGTTCCTTTGGAGTCACTTCTTATACATTTCGGTGTTGACCTTCCCGCTCACCTGACAGGGTAGTTCAGGCCCCACATGGATGGTCTGCCTTAGAAATCTGACTTCCTCTAGACTTTGTACAAGCCAGACTTTTTCTTATTTAGAAAACAGACTTGTACTTAATGTGTTTACTCAGTAGTAAACACATACTGAGAACTCCAGACAAAGATAAAACCTAGAAGGCAAATACTGGTCAATTTTTTGTCTTTCTTTTTAAGTGTAGGACCAATGAACAAGACTTCTAAAGTACTTTTACTGTGCATGAACAATGAATAAGTCAGTATGAATTAATTGTGAAGCTTACTCCTATGTCCAAGTCCTTAGTTTGTTGGGGTTCTTTTCCTTTTAAGAAAACACCTTTTGAGCCTAGGAAAATTTTCAAGTTGTTATACTTTGGCGGTCCTACTTTTTTTCCCTCTCTTTTTACAAACGAATGTGGTTGTAATCATGTTCCTAACTCTTGGAACAATATGCAAGACAGTGAGATTGTTTAAAAATCACCTTACATGTTTAAAAAATCCGAAACTGAGAATCCAGTGATATTTCAAATAAATGCTACATAAAACTCTTTAGGATTTTGGTTTCAAGTTCTTAATTAAAACAACTTGTCATAAAAAAATATATATAAATATAAAATAGATAAACATGTAGTGGTACATTCAGACAATGAATATCTTCACTGTCACAACAGTGAAAATGAACCATATCTGCTAAGTATGAACATGTTTAGTTCTTGAGAACTTAAATGCTAAGTAGCAAAAGCAAACTATATGATACAATGACATTTATATTAAAAATTTTAAACCCACAAGGCAATTTTATGTATTTATGGATATACATGTGATAATATATTAAAACATGGTAGGAAAAGATACATAAGCAATTCACAATGGTGGTTACCCATGGAGAGAGAGGGAGAAGAATGAACTCAGGAAGGACGCAAAGCGACTTCAACTTGATTTGCAATGCTCTCTCTACTGTTTAAACAGATTAGAAGCAAACCCCCAAGAAGTTTGTTGCCTTACTTCTTTATGTTTTTGTATGCCTAAAAATAAAAGTGAGACAATAGGAAAATAATAATGTCCTTCTTTATGGCCGTGTAATATTCCATTGTGTATATGTACTTTTTTTTAATCCCGTCCAGTTTAGATGGGCAGTACAGTTGGTTCCATGTTTTTGCTGCTGTGAACAGTGCTGCAATAAACATGCATGCACAGGTATCTAGTAGAAAGATTTGAGTTCCTCCAGGTATATTCCCAGAAGAAGGATTGCTGGGTTGTATGGAACGTCAGTTTCTAGTTCTTTTAGAAATTGCCACACTATTTTCCATAGAGGTTGAACTAGTTTTCATTCCCACCAATAGGGTAGAAGTGTTCCCCTTTCTCTGTATCCTCGCCAGCATCTGTTGTTTTTTGTTTTATTAATGATGGCCATGACTGACTACATTCTAATTTACTTTTAGTTCTTTGGTTACTGAAAGAAAACAGCCTAAGCTTAGTGCTGTCTTTAATACCTCTGTACTTCTTAGTCTCTCTTTTAAACAGAGATGGGATTTAGGTTCAAAGTCTTTTGTGGAGGGGAAAAGTATTTTGTAAGCAATAATATTGAACTACAGTTTAATAATGGTATCATGTTCCATTATATTTATTCTCTTTTTTTTTCCTGAGTCAGAGTTTCACTCACCACCCCAGCATCAACCTGCTGGGCTCAGGTGATCCTTCCACCTCAGCCTTTCAAGTAGGAATTACAGGTGTGTGCTACCACACCCAGCTAATTTTTTGATATATTGTAGAGACGAGGTCTCACCAAGTTGCCCAGGCTGGTCTCAAACCCCTGAGCTCAGGCAATCCCCTCACCTCGGCCTCCCAAAGTGCTGGGATTACAGGCTTGAGCCACTGTGCCTGACCCATTATATTTATTCTTATAGTTACCTTCCACTAAGGCATGGGTTACTGATTTTCCACATAATACAGTACATTTTCTATTTCTTTTTTTTTTGAGTTGGAGTCTCATTCTGTTACACAGGCTGGAATTCAGATCTTTAAAAAGGTTTTTAAGCATGGAATGGTGGAAATAGGTTGCCTTTGAGTCAAGAGACTTGAGTTCTACACACAGCTTACCCCGCTATGTGACTTTGGGCAGGCCATTGTGGGCTTTAGTTTCCACATCTGTTAAGTGAGAGCTAAACTACAAATTTTATTCATTCATTCATTTACTTATTCATTCATTCATTCATTCATGTATGTATGAATGAGTTGGGGTCTCACTCTGTCGCGCAGGCTGGAGTGCAGTGGCACACTCATGGCCACCCCAGAGTCAACCTGTTGGGCTCTGGCGATCCTTCTGCCTCAGCCTTCCAAGTAGCCGGAACTACAGTCACATGCTACCACACCCAGCTAATTTTTGATTTATTGTAGAGATGAGGTCTCACCAAATTGCCCAGGCTGGTCTCAAACCCATGGACTCAGGCAATCCACTCGCCTTGGCCTCCCAAAGTGCTGGGATTACAGGTTAAGCCAACAAGTCCAACCACATTTTCTATTTCAAATAAATTTAAATTTTAAAAAAGAAAGTTGATTTAAATATAAAGTGAATCATATTACAGGTTGCATGAAAATATAGCAAGAATTGTGAAGTGGGTAGCTAAGGATAAAGTCTAGAAAAACTGCAGTCTAATGGCTGGGCATGGTGGCTCATGCCTGTAATCCAAGCACTCTGGGAGGCCGAGAGGGCTGTTTAAGCCTAGGAATTCAAGACCAGTCTGGGCAACATAGTGAGACCCTGTCTATACAAAAAATCAAAAAATTAGCCAGGTGTGGTGGCACGTATCTGTAGTCTTAGCTTCTCAGGAGGCTGAGGCAGAAGGATTGCCTGAGTCCAGCAGGTTGAAGCTGTGGTGGTCGTGAGCATGCCACAGTACTCCAGCCTGCGCGACAGAGTGAGACCCCAACTCATTCATACATACATGAATGAATGAATTAATAAGTAAATGAATGAATGAATGAATGAATAAAATCTGAGGTTTAGCTTTCACTTAACAGATGTGGAAACTAAAGCCCACAATGGCCTGCCCAAAGTCACATAGCGGGGTAAGTTGTGTGTAGAACTCAAGTCTCTTGACTCAAAGGCAACCTGTTTCTACCATTCCATACTTAAAAACCCTTTTAAAGATCTGAAATTATAGTACATTTTTGAAAGGGTATTTACTTTACTGCAATTTTAAGAAGAAAACCAAGAATAATAACATTTATTAAACATGATTTATCAGGCAGTGTTCTAAGTCCTTATATGCGTTCTCTTAATCCTTGTATTCTTTTTGTTTTTATTGCTGCTATAACAAATTGCCACAAACTTAGTGGCTTAATCCTGTAATCCCAGCCTGGGCAACTTGGTAAGACCTCATCTGTACAATAAATGAGAAAATTAGCCAGGCATGGTGGCACGTGCCTGTAGTTCTGGCTCCTTGGAAGGTTAAGGCAGAATGATTGCCTGAGCCCAGAAGGTTGAGGTTGCGGTGGCCGTAAGCGTGCCACTGCACTCTAGCTTGGGCAATAGTGAGACTCTGACTCAAACAAAACAAAACAAAACCCCCACATCTTTATTCTCCTATAGTTCCAGACGCTAGAAGTCTGAAATGAGCTTTATGGGGTCAAAGTGTTGGCAAGGCTGATCCTGTCCCGAAGTTCTAGGGGAGAATCTGTTTCCTTGCCTTTTTCAGCTTCTAGAGGCCACCTGTACTCCTTGGTCGTGACGCCTCCAGCCAGCCACCTAGCATCCTCACATCTCTTGCTCTCTCACTCTGATGCTCACCCTCTACCTCTTCTTCCATCTTTTAAGGATTCTTGTGACTACGAGAATTGAGCTGGGGTCTCCTTCTGTCTCCCAGGCTGGAGTGTAGTAGCATAATCATAGCTCACCATAACCTCAACCTCCTGGGCTCAAGTGATCCTCCCTCCTCAGCCTCCCTAGTAGCTGGGACTACAGGTGCATGCCACCATGCTTGGCTAATTTTTAAATTTTTGGTAGAGATGAGGTCTCACTGTGTTTCCCAGGCTGGAATCAAACTCCTGGCCTCCCAAAGTGCTGTTAGAGATGTGAGCCACTCTGTACCCAGCCTAATTCCCTATTTTAAGGGCAGCTGACTAGTCACTTTAATTCCATCTGCAATTTTAATTCCCCTTTTCCATGTAACCTCACATATTCACACGTTCTGGGGATTAGGATGTGGACATTTTGTGGGAGTTTAACATTAACAAATGAAGAAACTGAGTACAGAAAGATGAAGAATTGAGTCCAAAGTCAAAGTCTCCAATCTGTTGGCCTCAGAGCAAGACATGAACCTAGGCAGTCTGACTATTAACCACTACCCTGGACAACAGAGTGAGACCTTGACTCAAAAAACAAGACAAAACAAAAAAACCAAAACAAATAAACAAACAAAACTGTCTTGGGAAGGCAAGACATACAAAATTCAGAAAGAAAGGGTAAACAACAGTATTATGTTCTGTATCACTAAAAGATAAAAATTCTTAAAACTCATTTAAATCAACTAACAACTATTTAATTAATAAGAGAGTTTAGCAATTTGGACAAACATACAATGACCAAAATCACAGAACAAAATATGCCATTTAAAAATAACAACAGGGCTGGGTGTGGTGGCTCACGCCTGTAATGCCAGCCAGCACTTTGGGAGGCGGAGATGAGAAGACTGCCTGAGCCCACGGGTTTGAGACCATCCTGGTCAACTTGTTGAGACCTCATCTCTACAATAAATCAAAAAATTAGCTGGCCGTGGTGGCGCATGCCTGTAGTTCCAGCTACTTGGAAGGCTGAGGTAGAAGGATCACCTGAGCCCAGCAGGTTGAGGCTGCAGTGGCTGTGAGCGTGCCACTGCACTCTGGCCTGGGTGACAGAGTGAGATTACAACTCAAAAAAGTAAAATACAATAAAATAAACTCACAACAAAAATACTAAAATACCTAGGGACCAATCTATTAAAAATGTGCTAGGCTTTTATAAAGAAAATGCTAAACTGTACTGAGAGATACAAATGGAAGAATATATTATCTTCCTGGATGGAAAAAAATACAATTATCAAAAAGAAATAAATTCTCTCTACATGAATACATAAGTTCAACACAATCCTGACAAGATACTGCATATTTCTTTTTAGTGAGAATCAGCAAACTGATTCTAAACTTCATGTAAAACAATAATTATGCAGGTGTAGCAAAGGCAACTTAGAAAAAAAAAAAGAGAAACAACTTGCCTTACCAGTCATCAAAGCATATATGTTTAGTAACTAAAACAGAATGG
This sequence comes from Carlito syrichta, assembly GCF_000164805.1. Classification (NCBI taxonomy): domain Eukaryota; kingdom Metazoa; phylum Chordata; class Mammalia; order Primates; family Tarsiidae; genus Carlito; species Carlito syrichta. The sequence continues at coordinate 503,152 of NW_007253291.1, forward strand.
TACTGAGATTTACAAATATATCAGTGAGATTTCAGAAATGTACTTATGGGAATTTGTTAAATATTTGTATTGCCCAGGGTTCTCCAGAGAAACAAAACCCAAAAGACTTAAATAGATATAGAAGAGGAGATTTATTCTAGGAACTGGCTCATTCAAGTTATGGAGGCTGACAAGTCTCATGATTTTATGTCTGGTAGGAAAGTCAGGGGTGCCACTCAGTCTGTGTCTGAAAGTCTGAGAACCAGAGCAGGTTCTCAGTGTAACTCCTAGTCTGAAGGTGAGGGCCTGAAAACAGTGGGGAATGGGGCTGCTAGTGTAAGGCCCAAGACTCCGGAGCTCCAGTGTCCACAAGCAGGACGTCCCAGCTCAAGAAGAGAGTGAACTCACCCATCCTCTGCCTTCCTGTTCTATTCAGGTTTCACATTGGTGAGACTGGATCTTCCTTATTCAGTCTACTTATTCAAATGTCATCCCCCACATGTTTGTGAGAGAATTCCCTTCTGGAAATACCCTCATAGACACCCAGAAACTATGCTTTACCAGAGACCTGAGCACTCCTTAGCCCAGTCAAGTTGACACTTAAAGTTAACCATTACAATTATGTATTAAAATACTATTTCAATTAACAGGGAAATAGTGAACTATTCAATAAAAGCTATTGTGACAACTGGATGTTGAATTTAGGAAAATAAATTAATTTGATTGTACCTCATATCATTTCCAAAACTAAATCCCCAGTGAGTTAAAGAACTAAATATAAGATAAAATATAACTAAGTATAAGATCAAATATAAGATTAAACTAAATATTAGATTAAAAGTATTAGAAAAAATATAGAAGAATACATTGGTCACTTGAGAGTAGGGTAGGCTGTCCTTAAACAAGACACAATACAAAAACCATAAAGGAAAGACATAATTAAATTATTATGCCAATATGTTTAAATCTTTTTTTTTTTTTTTTTTTTTTTGAGTAGGAGTTTCACTCTCACCCAGGCTGGAGAGCAGTGGCGCACGCTCCTGGCCACCGTAGTCTCGACCTGCTGGGCTCAAGTGATCCTTCTGCCTCAGCCTTCCAAGTAGCAAGAACTACAGGTATGTGCCACCATGCCTGGCTAATTTTTTAATTTATTGTAGAGATGAGGTCTCCCCAAGTTGTCCAGGTTGGCCACCACACCTGGCTTAAACCTTCTTATGACAAGGCAAAGATAAAAGACAAGTGACACACTGTGAGATGAGACAAATGATTTTTATCTAGACCATTAAGAAAAAGATAGGCCAGGCACGGTAGCTCAAGCCTGTAATCCCAGTTTTAGGAGGCTGAGGTGAGAGGATTGCCTGAACCCATGAGTTTGTGACCAGCCTGGGCAACTTGACGAGACCTCACCTCTACAAGAAATCAGAAAATAAGCCAGGTGTGGTAGCGCACGCCTGTAGTTCTGGCTACTTGGAAGGCTGAGGCAGAAGGATCACCTGAGCCCAGTGGGTCGATGCTGGGGTGGCCATGAGCATGCCACTGCATGCCAGCCTGGGTGACAGAGTGAGACTCCAACTCAAAAAAAAAAAAAAAAAGGAAGGGAGCAAAGTATATGGATAGAAGAGGAAACACAAATTGCCAATAAACTCATGTAAAAATGCTTAGCTTCACTAATAATTAGGGCAATGCAAATTTAAAATGCAATTAAGTACCACTTTTTTCCTATGATATTGGCAAACAATTAAGGTGCTTTCTGTAGTGTGGGTGGGAGAGTGGGGGTGGATATCTTCTCTCTGCCCCTCCAGATGTTCTCTCCATCGTTCTTCACTTCCTCTGTGCCTGAGGGGGTAGGCCTGCAAGGGTGACGTCAGCAGATTCCCTCTGTCATCTGGTTGAGATCAGTCTAGTAGGAAAACAGGGGAAACAATAATTCCAAGGTATTTATTCACCTCAGCTTTTTGCCTGCAGGGCCATATTGGGCTGGCTTCCTCTATTCCTCCCCACATGACTCTTTTCCTCTGAGTTCCACTAACAGTACTCTTTCCTAGCACCTTCAGGCCTGGAGGTAGCAAAAGTCCCACTCTTACCTGTTCTGGGGTACTGCATTAGTCTTTGTAAATAGTTCCTTTATGAAACTCTCCTTGAAATTCTCTTTAGGATACAGAGAGAAAATTGGCACAGTTCTTTTAGAGTTGTTCATCAGAAATTCTACTTCTTGGTAGAGAATGGTGGCTCACACTTGTAACCCCAGCACTTTGGGAGGCCAAGGTGTGAAGACTGCTTGAGCCCAGGAGTTTGAGTCTGGGCAATACAGTGAGACCATGCCTCTACAAAAAAAAATTTTTTTTTAAATGGCCAGGCGTGGTGGTTCATTCCTGTAATCCCAACACTTTGGGAGGCAGAGATGGGAGGACTGTCTGAGCCCAGGAGTTCCACACCAGCCTGAACAACATAGTGAGACCTTATCTATACAATAAATTTTTAGTCAGCTGTGGTGGTATGCACCTGTAGTTACTGCTACTTGTAAGGCTGGGGCAGAAGAATTGCCTGAGCTCAGCAGGTCAAGGCTGTGGTAGCCATGATCATGCCACTGCCCTGCAGCCTGGGCGATAGAGTAAGCCTCCAACTCATAAATGAATGAATGAATGAATGAATGAATGAATAAGCAAGCCAGGCATGATGGCATGTGCCTGTAGTCCCGGCTACTCAGAAGTCTAATGTGCGAGGATTGCCTGAGCCTAGCAGGTCAAGGCTGCAGTGAGTTGTGATTGTGCCACTGCACTCCAGCCTGAACAACAGAGTGAGACCTTGCTCAGAGAAAGAAAAAAGAAAGAAAGAAAAGAAATTCTATTTTCCATACCCACCCCAGAGAAATACTTGCACACATATGCACAAGGAGCAAGGGAAAGGATATTCATTCTACTCTTGTTTGCAGCCATAAAAAATTAGAAATAATTCAAATGTCTTCAAATGGGAAAATAGTGAAATGAACCATAGTGCATTCATATCATGGCATACTATATAGCTGCTTAAAAAGGAAGTGGATCTATTTGCATAACATAAAAAGGCATCTAAGACATATTTTTACATGAAGATTCAGAACCATAATAAATTACATAAAAAATGATATCTCAGCTAGGCATGATGGCTCATGCCTATAATCCCAGAACTTTGGGAGGCCAAGGTGAGAGGATTGCCTGAGCCCACGGATTCAAAGCCAGCCTGGGCAACTTGGTAAGATCTCATTTCTAAAATAAATCAAAAAATTAGCTGGGCGTGGTGGCGTGTGCTTGTAATTCCAGCTACTTGGAAGGCTGAGGAAGAAGGATCACCTGAGCCCAGCAGGTCAAGGCTGCAGTGGCCATGAGTGTGCCACTGCACTCCAACCTGGGCAACAGTGAGACTCCAACTCAAAAAAATAATGATATCTATTTCTATAGTTTTATGTGCTCCAGAAAAGCATAGGGAATGTTTTACTGCCTCTCCCTATGGAAGGATTACACATCCCCACCCCACTGAAGTCAGGTATTGCCATGATTTTGCTTTGGCCGAGGGAATATGAATGAAAGTGACATGTAAGACTTCCAAGCAAAAGTTTTCAGAGATTCCACTATTGTTTTTCCTCTGTGAGATCAGCATGTCCAGCTGCTTCTTTGACCTGTGTTCAAACAGCTGAAGTCAACCCATGACAAATCTGTGAGGTAGGTGATCAAGATGTCAATCTTTGTTATTATAAATCATGGAGACTATGAGGATGTTTGTTATTGCAGCATAACCTCACCTACCATGACTGATACATGCTGCTATATAATTGACAGTGTGGTTATTTCTGGGAAGGAAAAATGGCTTTGGGGGGTGGAGGTCACAGGGGCTTTGTTTTTATCTTTAATATTTTCATTTCCTTACAATGAAAATACATTATTTAAAGTGAATACAGACTGGGCTCAGTGGCTCAGCCTACAATCCCAGGACTTTGGGAGGCTGAGGTGAGTGGATTGCCTGAGCCTGTGGGTTCATTGGCGAGACCTCGTTTCTACAATAAATCAAAAATTAGCTGGGCATGGTAGCATGCGCCTCTGTAGTTCCAGTTACTCGGAAGGCTGAGGCAGAAGGATCGCTGGAGCCCAGAAGTTCGATGCTGGGATGGCCATGAGTGTGCGTGCCACTGCACTCCAGCCGGGGCGACGGAGTGAGACTTCAACTCAGAATAAACAAATTAATAAAATAAAGTGAATACAGCAGGTGTTTTCTTACTTAAAATTAAGTGCTAAAAAATACAATTCTTAAAATATTCACACAAACATTCAGTCAATTAATGATTCTTTTAGCCCAGCTGGCACTCTGAAGAGGGAGACTGGAGGCGAATAGCTCTGTGAACTTTCCTAGACAAGAGGAAGTACTGGAGCGTGACAAGTTCTTGCCACTTTCTCTACAGGTAGAAATCTACAGAGCCTATACACACTGTGAAACTTATTTCTGGGTCAGCTATCATGAAATTGAAATACAGACTCAGAATTCTTTTTTTTTTTTAACATTAACAATGCTTACCTTTCCTAGTGACCTCATTTATATGACAACAAAGCTGATTACATTACCAAAATTTAATTCAGTGAGTCCAGAATTCTGGTCTCCCTGATACAGCCTACACTTTTTTTTTTTAGCAAAGTTGGTGAGAGCTATATAGCTATAGGAACTGTACTACTGATTACACCTATAGACCTCTTTGAGTCAGGATCCCAGCTCTTGTTCCAGTAAAATGGAAAGCCAAAATTAGAGGATGTATATAAAAGACTTCATGAAAGTTGATATGTCATAGACTACTTTGTCATTTTAACTTCTCATTCAAGCCAGAAAACAGCCTTTTTGTCTTTGAATTTTACTTTTGAGCACATCAAAGTGCCTAGACTCCCTGATCCATTGCATAGACCCCAGCTTCATGGGTGTCAAAACATTTATGATTATGGCAGCAGGAGTAGCAGTAGCACCTCTGACCTTACAATCACAGATATGTTATCTTTGAAACAAAAGTTCCCCTGACTTCTGCAACTCCAGCTCTTCTCATGAGTCTGCAAGTACCTAACTCCCTGTATTCAATTCCTTCCTGCCTATAGTACTTAGAGTGGTTTATGTTCCTGAATCTTGCACAAAAGCCTGACTTAGTGCAAGCTGGAAGATAATATCCAAAAAATAGACCCAAAGACAAAAAGATGAAAAATAGTAAAATTAGACAGCCATTCCAAGAAGTCAAATATGTAAATAACTGAAGTTCTGGAAAGTGAAGATACAGAAAATAAGGAGAGGAAGGAAGAAAATATTCAAACAAATAACTTACAAAAGTATCCCAGAACTGAAGGAAATGGATTTTCATACTGGAAGAGATACCCGAGGAATAGTTAAGACTTTATGTGTCTCCTGAGATGATACGATAGGAAATATACAGTCCCATCTATAAAATATTATTACTGAAAAAACTGAACTGAAATATAAGCAAGCCTCTAGATTAACTACTTTACGGGACATTCAAGGATCCAATCAGTCAAATCCAGACTATGAGAAACTTTATAGAATAATTTACCCATTGTCTTTAACTAATAAGTTGTGTGAGGAAAAAAAAGACTGAGGACTGAGGAGATTAAGAGGCTTAAGAGAATACTAGCAACTAGACACAACGTGTAGACATTGTTTGGATACTGATTTAAATAAGCCAATATAAAAAGTCATTTTTGAAACAATCAGGGAAAATTGAACCTAGACTGTATATTATACGATAGCAAGAAATTACTGTTTTTTTTGTTGTTTTTTTTTTAGTTGGAGTCTCACTCTGTCGCCCAGACTGGAGTGCAGTGGCCGCTCCCAGCCACCACAGCCTCCACCTGCGGGGCTCCGGCCTCAGCCTTCCGAGTAGCCGGAATTACAGGCATGTGCTACCACGCCCGGCTGATTTTTTGATTTATTGTAGAGATGAGGTCTCGCTGCCCAGGCAGGTCTCGAACCCGCGGGCTCAGGCAATCCACTCATCTCAGCCTCCCAAAGGCGCGGGATTACAGGCTGAGCCACTGAGCCCGGCTAAGAAATTATTGTTAATTTCCTTCACATGACAATGAAACTGTGGTTGGGTTAAAAAAAATTCTCATCTGTTAGAGCTACATATTAAGGTATTTATGGATGCAATGATATCATTTCTGGGATTTGCTTTAACATACCACTGCCAAAAAGAAAGAAAGAAAGAAAGAAAAAGCATAAAGGATAAATAGAATAGTAAAATAAAACTAGGTAATGGGCACATGAGAGTTAATGTACTATTCTCTACTTTGTATTTGAAAATTATTATAATAAAAAGTGAACAAAATAAAGGAATAGAGGAAGGAGGATAAAAGGGAAAAGGGAAGAAATTAAGGAAGGAAGGAAGCCCAATGATTCTCCTATTGTCATTAATCATAACATTTCAGAATATTAGAATCAAAAAGAAGCTTTGGGAAAGACAACCCCGGTTTTTACAAAGGTTCAAGAATCAAAAAGGCATCAGATTCTGGGATAGTATAGATACTAGAGGAACATGAGAAAATGCCTTCACAATTTTGAAAAAGTGATTTTCAACCTAGGATCATATATCTAGGCAAATTATCAACCAGGCATGAGGGCAGAATAAAAATCTTTTGAGATTGGTAAGGTTTCAAAAACTTTATCTCACAGACATTTTTTTTTCCCTCTCTCAGGAAGCTACTTAAGGATGTTCCCCACAAAAATAATGAAATAAATTTTAAAAGAGAAACTAGAGGGTCCAGGAAAGAAGCCAAGCTAAGGAAGAGGGCATCCCCAGGTTAGTAAAGAAGCCTCCAAGCCAACAGCCTAGGCTTAGAAGGTACCAGGCAGACTGGAGCAGGGCTGACAACTCTGGGAAGATTTCTTCATAAATCAAAACTGATTTAAAACATCTAATGAATTTGAACATACTGAGAAGAAATTTAAAGAACATTCCACTATAGTGTAAGTTCTTGGGGATAAGGAATTTTGTCTTGTCAAATGCTATAACCTGAGGACCCAGCACAGCACTGTGAACATAAAAGATGCTTAGTAAACATTTGTTGCATAAAGGAATGTGCCAAGGAGAGAATGTGTAGTATGCTATCCTTGCCTAATCATTGGAACCTATGAATATGTTATATTACATGGCAAAATGGACTTTCTTTGCAGATATAAACCTTAAAATAGGGAGATTATCCTGGATTAACTGGGTGGGCTCAAAATAATTACATGAACACTTAAAAGCAGAAAACTTTCTCCAGCTGAGTGAGAGAGATGTGGCCGAAGAAGAAGCAGAAGAGAGGATGCAGAAGGGAAAGTTTACAGAGATTCTGAATGTCAGTGGGACTTGAGTCAACATGGCTGGAGGCAAGGTGATCATAAAAAGCATGAAAAGAAATGCGGGCAGCCTCCAGGACAAAAGACCAGTCCCTGGATGAGACTCTAAGTGGAGAATCCCAGCTGACTTATACTATACTCAGTCTTCTTACCTATAGAACTGTGAGATAATAAATGAGTTCTGTTTTAAGCTACTAAATTTGTAGTAAGTCTTTTTATGGCAGCAACAGGAAACTACTACAATATGAGGGCATTAGCAACGAGAATATAGAAAACTGAGCAATCAAATAAGAAACGAAAACTTGATTAATCTTAGGGAAAACAAAAAGTTGTATAATAAAGGGAAGGTGACCATGGAATATGGCAAGACAAGGCTGTCAATAGCGTTCTCATGGTCACAACAATGTGTAAACAGTACATACTGACATAACTAAAATTATGATATAATTATTTTGAAAGGTTGCATTTGGAGGAGAGCAGAAAGTAGGTGAATACCTGGGAGATTTGGAGGAGATGCTGGGTGAGGTATATGTGAAAGAGATCTAGTTTTTATATTCTATAAAAACTACTCAACAGATATTACTAGAATTGAGAAAATCAGGGAATTGCAAATTAAGCTCATAATTCTGGGATAAACAGCAGAAGGTGGTTGCTCAAAGAAGCAGGATATGGGAAACAGCATTAAGGACTTTTAAAATATATATATAACAAACTTGTAGAACTACTTTCCTCTATTAACTATATATAGACTTAGCCTTAATAAGAATAAAATACAGCCGGGCTTGGTGGCTCAGCTTGTAATCCCGCGCCTTTGGGAGGCTGAGATGAGTGGATTGCCTGAGCCCGTGGGTTCAAGACCTGCCTGGGCAACTTGGTGAGACCTCATCTCTACAATAAATCAGAAAATGAGCCGGGCATGGTAGCACACGCCTGTAGTTCCAGTTGCTTGGAAGGCTGAGGCGGAAGGATCCCCGGAGCCCAGCAGGTCAAGGCTACGGTGGCCGAGAGCGGCCACTGCACTCCAGTCTGGGCGACAGAGTGAGACTCCAACTCAAAAAAAAAAAAAAAAAGAATAAAATATAATTTTAAAGCCACTTCTAACTCCAGGGGTAGGTAAAAAAAGTTCCGCAAACATAAAATATAAACAAATTAGAAGAATGCTGTAATGTATATATGTAAAGTGGAGATTTCTGAGAGCAAAATCTACAACTCCATAGTAGGAAGTCAATAAAAAATTATCCAAAATTGAGAACTTAAGAAAGAACTGTTTGTTTGTTTTTTTTAAAAAAACTGTTTATAATGTTATTTAGAAATAGAGGCAAACAGCAGAAGTAACAGCTGATGAGTTGAAAATCATTGCCCCTGAGGAGAAGTTATCAGAAGGATGACAGGGTTTCTTTTTTTTTTTTTTTTTTGAGTTGGAGTCTCACTCTGTCGTCCAGACTGGAGTGCAGTGGCCGCTCCCAGCCACCGCAGCCTCGGCCTGCTGGGCTCCAGCGATCCTTCCGCCTCAGCCTTCCGAGTAGCCGGAATTACAGGCATGCGCCACCACACCCAGCTGATTTTTTGATTTATTGTAGAGATAAGGTCTCACTGCCCAGGCGGGTCTCGAACCCGCGGGCTCAGGCAATTCACTCACCTCAGCCTCCCAAAGGCACGGGATTACAGGCTGAGCCACCGAGCCCGGCTCAGGGTTTCTATAATAAAAACAGAACTACTTGGCTTTTGAAACTACATATGTGTTACTTTGATAAAATATAAGAATGTACTGTATTTCATTGCTCTAAGATGTTATTGATTTTAAAAGATGTTCTTTTTTCAGTATTTCTAAGGATATGGGTGGGAGGAGGGATGCTGCCAATTAAACCATGACATCCATTGATGGTAAAATGGTAAAATACTTCATGATTTCAGTGGCTAAAATATAAGAATATGCACATCTTAGAATCTATGGAGTGATCTAATTTTTAAAAATAAATTATTGTTATTGATACCAAGTTGTTCCCTGGCTTACAGTACATAGAAAAAGACATTATAACTTCTGAACCACTAGCCAGCCTGGCATCACAGAGCTTGCTATCAAATACCATCTGCAGAGTTGAATGAAGACAGCAGAACTGCTTTGGCCCTTTGGCTGAAACCTTCCTTGGGTTGGGCGCAATTCCTACCATCCCCCAATTCCCATAATTGTACCAGATCATCTTATAAGACGGGGGAACAGTGTTACAATCTCAGGGGTTGATCATTACAGCCAGGAATTTTTCAAGGGGGCAGAATTTTTCCTTGACTTCATTTGGCAGGCATTTATAGCATCCTCTGTACCAATCACAGTGAAGTCATTCCTGCTCTCAAGGAACTTCCAGTCTTACAATGAGTTGGGCATCTACTAACAGTTATAAACCCTAATATTTAGCCTTATACCAAATGTTGCCCTTATTTTTTTTATTCTGCTTTAGACTAGTGAAAAATTCATGGTGAAGTGACTTCTGGTTTCCTGTCCAATGTGTAAAGAGCTTAAAAGTCATAACTACATCCTCACAACAAGAAAAAAGCTGAAAAAAAACCTGAAAATCAACAACTCTTTTTAGATTCCTTAGAGAATTGAGGACACATGGCAAACTGTTGCCTTCAAAATCAGAGAGACAGGAGAATACACAGAATCACAGTTTACCAGGGGCAGAAGCCACTGGAGATAGTAACTGGTAGGAACATTTAAATAGTAATTAACAAATTGCTGGAGGATGAATATAAACTAGCTTGAGGGTTTTTAAATGGCTAAGAAATTATTTTGAAGGGTACAGCCCAGGAACTCTGGACCATTAAAAGACAAAAAAGAGCCGGGCTCGGTGGCTCAGCCTGTAATCCCGCACCTTTGGGAGGCTGAGGTGAGTGGATTGTCTGAGCCCATGGGTTCGAGACCCACCTCGGCAGCAAGACCTCTTCTCTACAATAAATAAAAAAATCAGCCGGGCGTGGTGGCGCATGCCTGTAATTCTGGCTACTCGGAAGACTGAGGCAGAAGGATTGCCAGAGCCCAGCAGGTCGAGGCTGCGGTGGCTGGGAGCGACCACTGCACTCCAGTCTGGGCAACCGAGTGAGACTCCAACTCAAAAAAAAAAAGACAAAAAAGGGAGGGGTAATCTTAAGATTAAGATTTCCCCTCACCAATATCTCACCTTCATATCAACATTGTTCCAAGTATGAAAACAGTGAATTAAAACTGAGAGAGTAGCAAGAAATAGACTTTAATTCAGAAGGAGTTCCACAGAAACCCAAAGACAACAGGGGAGACAAAAACAAGAACATAAGAGGAATTTGAAGCTTCTGACACTTATAGCTACAGCAAACTTAGTAAACACAGCCTAACATCTAGTCGGATAAGCATAAAAACCACTAAAGGCTTATTTACCTCAGTTATTATTAACTGATACATCATGTCTGACAATCATCAAAAATTATAAGACATGCTAACAGCAAGAAAAACCACAGTCTAAAGAGACAAAGCAAGTAGCAGAACCAGACACAGATACGGCAAAGATGTTGGAATTACCGAACCAGGGATTTGAAATTACTGAGATTACTGTGCTAAGGGCTCTAATGGAAAAACTGGACAGCATGCAAGAATGCAGACACCAACTACAGATTCAGGAAGCTCAGAGATCCCCCCCCATGCAAGATAAATACAAAAAAACTACATCTAGGAATATCATGGTCAAACCGTAGAAAGACAAAGACAAAGAGAAAATCTTGAAAGAAGTCAGAGGGTTCGAGACCAGCCTGGACAATTTGGTAAGACTTCATCTCTACAATAAATAAAAAACTAAGCTAAGCATGGTAGCGTGTGCCTGTAGTTTCAGCTACTTGGAAGGCTGAAGCAGAAGGATCACCTAAGCCCATCAGGTCGAGGCTGTTGGTGGCTGTAAGTGAGCCACTGCACTCCAGCCTGGGTGACAGTGTGAGACTCCAACTCAAAAAAAAAAAAAGAAAGAAATGAGGATAAAAATTATACTGAACTTCTTTTAAAAAAACATGTAAGCAAGAAGAGATTGAAGTAAAATATTTAAAGTGTTGAAAGACAAAAAGCCCAAAACCAACCTAGAATTTTATATCCAATGAAATTATCCTTCAAAAGTAAAAAAGAAATAAAGACTTTCTCAGACAAACAAGAAATGTCTTGCAAGAAATGTTTAAAGTTCTAGAAAGAAGAAAAATGGGCTGGGCTTGGTGGCTCAGCCTGTAATCCCGCGCTTTGGGAGGCCAAGGCGAGTGAATTGCCTGAGCCTGAGGGTTCAAGACCTGCCTGGGCAACTTGGCAAAACCTCATCTCCACAATAAATTAAAAAATCAGCCGGGCATGGTAGCGTGTGCCTGTAATTCCGGCTACTCGGAAGGCTGAGGCGGAAGGATTGCTGGAGCCCAGCAGGTTGAGGCTGCAGTGGTTGGGAGTGGCCACGGCACTCCAGTCTGAGAGACAGAGTGAGACTCTGACTCAAAAAAAAAAAAAAGAAAGAAGAAAAATAATATCGGTCAGAAACTCAGGTCTACATAAAGAAAAGAGTTAGAGAGGAATAAACGAAGGTAAAATAAAAACTTTTTCTTTTCTTATTTTTAATTAATCTAATAGATAATTGTTCAAAATAATACAACAATGTATTGTGTGATTATAGCTTACAGATCAGTGAAATGAATGATAGCAATGTTACAAGGGTAGGAATGATGAATTGGGAATACTCTGGTATAAGGTACCAGTACTACCTATAAAGCTGCTTAGTGTTATTTGAAAGTGGATATAACTTGTGAATGTATATTGCAAACTTTGGGGTAATCACTAAAATAATTCAAAAAAGAAGCACACTTGATATACTAGAAGAGAGAAAATGAAATCATATAAATGCTCAATTAAAATAAGATGGCAACACAAGGGAAACATAAAGTAAGGAAAGAGAACAGTTACAAATATGATGGATATTAATCCAACTGTATCAACAATCACTTTAAATGTGAATTGTTTAACTACATCAATGAAAAAACAGGTTGTCAGAAAGAATTTTAAAGAACCAACAAGATGCAAGAAACCTATTACAAATATAAAGACACAAATAGATTAAAAGAGATAAAGAAGTATATATCGTGTAACACATCTAAAGAAAGCTAGCGTAGTTATATTACTTCTAGTAAAAGCAGACTTCAGAATAAGGAAAGTGTCAGGGATAAAGATGGACATTACATAATGATAAAGAAGTGAGTTCTCCAAGAAGATACAACAATTCTTAACGTATATGTGCCTCACAAGAACAAACCATCAAAATATGTGAGGCAAAAACTTATAGAACTGCAAGGAGAACTAGGCAAATCCACTATCACAGTTGAAGACTTCAACACCTCTAACACTAATTGGCATATCCAATAGGCAGAACAAATCAGTAAGAATATAAATGGATAGTGTATCCATAAACTATGAACATTCATAGAATACTTTAGCCCCAAGCAACAGAAGAGAGAATTCCTCTCAAGCTTGTATGAAACATTAATCAAGACAGACTACATTCTCAGCTATAAAACATACCTTAACAAATTTAAAAGACTAGAAATCATAGGAAGTATAACACAATAGAATTAAATTTGAAATAACAGATAGCTGGAAAATCCCCAATTTTGGAAATTAAAACACTTGTAAAAAACATATGAGTCACAGAAGAAATTTCAAAAGAAATTTTAAAATACTTTGAACTAAATGAAAATGAAAATTCAGAGAATGTAGAAAGAGCAGTTCTTAGAGGGAAACTTATAGCACTGAATGCATGTATTAGAAAAGAAGAAAGAACTAACATCATTAACCTAAACTTTCACCTTAGGAAACTCAAAGGAGCAATATAAACCTAAAGCAAGCAGAAGAAAAGGAATAAAAATTCAAACAGAAATCAATGAAGTTGAAAGCAAAAAAAAAAGAAAAGAAAAATGATGAAACCACAAACTTGTTCTTTGAAAGTCCTATTAAGCTGATAACTCTCTAGCCAGGCTAACAAACAAAAAAAAGAGAAAAGACATAAATTAACATCAGAAATAGAAGACCATACTGATCTCATGGGCATTAAAAAATTTTTTTAAAATTATAAACAACTCTGTGACCACAAATTTAATACCACAGATAAAATGGATCTATTCCTTGAAAGACACAAACTACCAAAACTCACAAAAGACGGAAAACATAATATGAATAGGCCATAACTATTACACAAAGTGAATCAGTAATTAATAACTTTTACAAAGGAAAATGCCAGACCGAAATCATTTCACTGTTGACTTCTAATGAACATTTAAAGAATAAATGATACCAAATTCTCTGCAATTTCTCCCAGAAGATAAAAAACAGCATGAACACTTTCTAACCCATTCTATGAGGCCAGCATTACCCTTTGATGACAAAGACATCAAAAGAAAGAAAAACTACAGACCACTTTCTCACATGAACACAGATGCAAAAATCCTCAACAAATTACTGGCAAATCAAATCCAACAATGTATAAAATAAACAATATACCATGACTAAGTGAAATTTATTCCAGGCATACAAGGCTGGTTTAATATTTTCAAATCAGCAAGTGTAATTTATCACAACTACAGACTAAAGAAAAAAAATCATGTGGTTATATCAACAGATGCAGAAGAAGCATTTAACAATATCTAACATTCATTCATTATAAAAACCCTTAGCAAACTAGGAATAGAAGGAGAACTTCCTAAACGTGATAAAGAATATCTACAAAAACCCTGCAACCAACATCATTCTTAAGTGTGAGAAACTACTTTCCTGCTAAAATCTGGAACAAGGCAAGAAAGTCCCCTCTCACCACTCCTATTTAACACTGTACTGGAAGTCCTAATGTAATAAGATAAGAAAATAAAATAAAAGGTATACAAATTGAGAAGGAAAAAATAAAACTACCTTTGTTCACAGAAGACATGATTATGTACATGAAAAAAATCCCAAAAAACTGGCAAAAAACTCCTGGAACTAATGAGCAATAATGGCAAGACTACAGGATACAGGGTTAACAACAAAGTCAACTGCCTTCCTATATACCAGCAATGAGCATGTGGAGTTTTAAATTTAAAACACAATACCATTGACATTAGTACAAATAATAGGTGAGCTCTAACACAATATGTTATAAGATCTGTGTGAAAGGATCTACAAGGAACTCAAATGTGCTGAAAAGAAAAAAACAAATAGCCCCATTACAAAGTGGGCAAAAGATATGAATAGACAGTTCTCAAAAGAAGACATTTGTGCAGTCAACAGATACATGAAAAAATGTTCAGCCTCACTAGTCATCAAGGAGATGCAAATTAAAACTACACTGAGTCCTGCGCTTTGGGAAGCTAAGGTGAGTGGATTGCCTGAGCCCGCGGGTTCGAGACCCACCTGGGCAACTTGGTGAGACCTCATATCTACAATAAATCAAAAAATTAGCAGGGCGTGGTAGTACGCACCTGTAGTTCCAGTTGCTTGGAAGGCTGAGGCAGAAGGATCACCGGAGCCCAGCAGGTCGAGGTTGCAGTGGCTGGGAGCGTGCCGTTGCACTCCAGTCTGGGCGACAGAGTGAGACTCCAACTCAAAAAAAAACAACAACAAAAAACTACACTGAGATTCCACATAACTCCAATCAGAATGGTCAACATCAATAACTCAAAAAATAACAGATGCTGGAGAGAATGTGGCGAAAAGGGAACACTTCTACACTGTTGGTGGGAGTGCAAACTAGTTCTGCCTCTGTGGCAATCAGTGTGGCAATTCCTAAAAATTCTAAAAATTGACTTCCATATGACCCCGAAATTCCCCTACTGGGAATATACCTGGAAGAACTCAGGTCACTCTATTAAAAAAGATACCTGCACACGTATGTTTATCACAGCATTGTTCACAATAGCAAGAACATGGAACTAACTGTGCTGCCCACCAAAAGAGGAGTGGATAAAAAAAATGTGGTACATATACACAATGGAATACTACGCAGCCATAAGGAAGAGCAAAATCATGAACTTTGCAGCAGCCTGGATGGAATTAGAGTTTTTAATACTGAGTGATCTCTCACAGAAACAAAGAGCTGAGTATCACATGTTCTCACTCATAAGTGGACCTTGAACAACTACCGTATTACTATAAGAAAAGGATTGAAAGTGGTGGGAAACTGCGGGGAGGGAGGTGAAGAGGTGGGGAGGTGGGATTGACAGTAGTCAATATCTGCCTGGGGAAGGGGGGAACACACCTCACCGATAAGGGAAACTGCACAGTGAATATTTGTATACCTAACCCTGAATTGTACCTCACAATTTTAAATAAAAATTAAAAGAAGAAAAAAAAAGATGTATGTGAAGAAAACTACCAAACTCTGGTGAAAGAAACCAAAAAAACCAATCTAAATAAATGGAGAGACGGTCAATGTTCATGGACAGCACAACCCCAGTAAAAACCCTAACACATAATCAACAAACTGATTGTACAGAAAGGCAAAAGAAACAGAGCAACCAACAGTGATGAAGAAGAACAAAGTTAGAGGACTGATATTACTTGACTTCAAGACTTACTACAAAACTATAGTAATCAAGACAATGTGGTATTGGCCAAAATAAAAGACAAATAGATCACTGGAACTGAACAGATAACCCAGAAATAGACCCACACAAATACAATCAGTTAGTCTTTGAAAGGGAGCAAAGAGGCCAGGCGCAGTGGCTCATGCCTGTAATCCTAACACTTTGGGAGGTGAAAGTGAACAGACTGCCAGAGCCCATGGGTTCGAGACCAGCCTGGGTAACATGGCAAGACTTCGTCTCTACAAGAAATCAAAAAATTAGCTGAGCATGGTGGCACACACACCTGTAGTTCCAGCTATTTGGAAGGGTGAAGCAGAAGGATTGTCTGAATCTAGCAGCTGGAGGCTGCGGTGGCAGTGAGCGTGCCACTGCACTCCAGTCTGGGTGATAGAGTGAGACTCCAACTCAAAAAATAAAAAATTAAAAAAAGAAAGGGAGCAAAGACAATTCAATGGAGAAAGGACAGTCTTTTTAACAAATGGTGCTGGAACAACATCCATATGCAAAAAATGAATATAGACACAGACCTTACACCTTTGACAAATATTAACTCAAAATGCAATCACAGACTTAATGTAAGACACAAAAACTATAAAACTTTTTGAGTTGAAGCCTCACTCTGTTGCCCAGGCTAGAATGCCATGACATGTTTATGGCCACCGCAGCCTAGACCTGCTGGGATCAGGCGATCCTTCCACCTCAGCCTTACAAGTAGCTGGAACTACATGCATGCACGCCACCATACCCAGCTAATTTTTTTATTTCTTGTAGAGACAAAGTCTTGCCAAGTTGCCCAGGTTGGTCTAGAATCCCCTGGCTCAGGCACTCCTCTCTCCTCGGCATCCCAAAATGCTGGAATTACAGGCTTGAGCCACCACGCCAAGCCAACTATAAAACTTCTAAAAGATAACACAGAAGAAAATCTAGGTGACTTTGGGTTTAGCAGATTTCCAACATGAAAAAGGAAAGACACTTTTTATCTGAGGAATATGAGTTCCTTTAAATTATCAAGCTCAAAGAAGTATTGAAATGTAATAGCATTCATGTCTCATCCCATCTTAAACTAGGTAATCAAGGCCAGGCTTGGTGGCTCAGCCTGTAATCCCAGCACTTCGGGAGGCCGAGGCGAGTGGATTGCCTCAGCCTGCAGGTTTGAAACCTGCCCGGGCAACTTGATGAGGCCTCGTCACTACAATAAATCACAAATTAGCAGGGCATGGTAGTGCGCTCCTGTAGTTCCGGCAACTTGGAAGGCTGAGGTGGAAGGATCGCCAGACCCCAGCAGGTTGATGCTGGGGTGGCCGTAAAAGTGCCACTGCACTCCAGCCTGGGTGACAGAGTGAGACTCCAACTCAAAAAACAAAAACAAAAACAAAAAACAACGAAAAAACAAAACAAAAACTAGGTAATCGTTTCAAAACTGCCTGCTATACAGTACCTGGTAGTGTTGCCACCAATAGCTATAAATTAACCTAACAATTCCCTGTGCTGTACATCATAGCTCATACTCTATACTTCAACAATGTATAGCTAATCACTAATCAATATTAATCTCTGTAAACCAATGAGAATTCCTGAAAAACAATTTTTGTAATCGTCCCCTCTCCTAGGTCATCCATTTTTCTTGAAAAAATTTGAGCCTCTCCTTTGTTCTCCGGAGCACTTCCTAGTGTTTCCCTGTTTATAGGCTTCACACTTGGTCCGAATAAACTCTATATTAATTTTGCCTCTGTTTCTTTCTTTAGGCTAAAGATATAACACCAAAAATATGATCTATGAAAGAAAAATTGGTAAGTTAGATTTCATTAAAATTAAAAGCTCCTGATCTGCAAGGTCACTGTGAATAAAAGACAAGCTACAGACTAGAAGACAATCTTTACAAAGCACATATCTGATAAAGGACTGGTATACAAAGAACTCTTAAAACTCAACAGTAAGAAAACAAACAATCCAATTTAAAATGGGTAAAAAATTTGAACATATACCTATCCAAGAAAGATATACAGATGGTAAATAAATATATGAAAAGATGCTCAACATTTTATGTCATTAGGGAATTGCAAATTAAAACAACAATTAGATACCATTACATACCTATTCAAATGGTTAAATCCAGAAACAACAACAACAAAACCCCTCACTATACCAGATGCTGGCATGAATGTGGAACAACAAAAATTCTCTTTTATTGCTGGTAAGAATGCAAAATGGTACAACCCTTTTGGAAAACAGTTTGGTAGTTTCTTACAAAGCTAAACATAGTCTTAACCTAAGATCTAACAGTCAGGCTCCTAGGATTTTACTCAAATGAGCTGAAAAACTATGTCCACACAAAAATCTGCACATAAGTGGGCACGTAAGTGGTTATAGTGGTAAAAATTGTCAAAAGTTGGATCAAGATGTCTCTCAATAGGTCTATTAGTTTCCTAGGGCTGCCATAACAAAGTACCACAAACTGGGTAGATTAAAATTGCAGAAGCTGAGCATGGTGGCTCATGTCTGTAATCCCAGCACTTTGAGAGGCAGAGGTACAAGGCCTGCCTGAGCCTAGAAGTTCAAGACCAGCCTGGGCAACTTGGTGAGACCTCATCTCTACAATAAATCAAAAAAATTAGCCAGGCGTAGTAGTATGCATCTGTAGTTCCAGCTCTTGGAAGGCTGAGATGGAAGGATTGTTTGAGCCTAGCAAGTTGAAGCTGCAGTGGCCATGAGCATGCCACTGCACTCCAGCCTGGGCGACAGAGACTCTGACTTAAAAAAAAAAAAAGTAGCTGTGGTTTGCTGACCTCTAGCTTGGAATGCAGAGATGGTGAAAGAAGCTAATCCATGTAATTTTTTAGCAGGCACCAGGGATGCCTGACAAAGGGCACTTCTGTTCCCTCAATGCACTGATGTCATTTGTGGTATAATCATTATGACCTTCTGATCTACTAGTCTATTCTCTGGATAGGGGCATAAGGCACAGTCACATCACTTTAAAGCTTACTTCGACCTGAGTAGTCTCTGGATTACTGGTCTTTGGTCTGCCAAAGACAGTTCTCATGGGGAAATTTTTGCACTAGGAAATTTCTCCAGGATTCAAATCCACTGGTTTTGACTCAAATCCAAGCTGTTTACATTACACAACATACTCTCAATCTTTCAACTTAAAAGGTAGGTAGTACAGGGGTCGATGGCATAAATGCCTATACAATAGATAACATAATTAAGGAAAGCAGACCCAAATCAGGAGGAGATACTGGCATTTTGGAAAGTCCATGTCCAATCTAGAGTATGCACCTCTCCTTAACTTCAGTCAATTGTTGCCACAGAAATGGGGACACAGTATTGCCAGACATAGCAGAGATGCAGATTTCTGTTTATATAGAAATCTTTCAGTTAAAAAAAATGTTGGCAACAAAGTCAAACAGGTTAGAAATACTGAAAATGGAACAATGAGAGGGTAAGGAGTCATCTAATTAAACTGGGGTATTTATGATGGCGGAGAAATAGCAGGTAATGGCTGAAAAGTAGCTTCTGGAGAACCTCAACTGTCACGCTCAGAGAACTACATATAGTCTTCCAAGTCTAAGTGATCACCAAAGGATTTAAGCAAGAACAGGACACGATTAGAATAATATTTTTAAAAGATTGCTTTGCAGTTGATGGGGCAGAGCTGAGTAGAGTGTGGGGAATTAGAAGTCTATCATTAAGCTAAGTTAGGGTAAAGTAAAGACACAAAGGCCTGTTTTTTTTTTTTGGTTTTTTTCTCCTACCAGACTGTAAACTTCAAGATAGCAGAATCCCGTCTGTCTTGTTCATTGCTGTCTCCAGCACCAAGTAGAAAGCTTGCTCAACATCTGTTGAAAGAATAAGTGAAAGGGAGGGAGTGACGGTGAGAGTCAATTTAAAGGACTGGGTTTAAGATTTAAGATCGAACTACCTGGAAAGGAGTAGGTGTTGCTAATGGTGAAGGCAGTCATGGTAGTGGAGAATCATGCAGGCCTGTTTCCTTTTCTGAAACTTCTTCTACCAGTCTTGGGAAGGGGGTATCATCCCAAGAAATGAAGAAATCATATGCATAAGTTTTTAAAAAACATCTTTGCAAGTTTGATTTCTGGTACCTCTTCCTGTGGCCTCTTCAGTCTACCAAAGGAGGAAACACTACCATGAAGGCTTGAAAGGAGGATTACGTGAAAATTTAGGGATGAACAATTTCTGTTCTTCCCTAGATCCAGTATTCCCAAAGCACACATTAAAAGGGGACTGACTTCAGCCTCTGATACAGGATTACTTTTGGGGTGGGGTGGGAACCCACGACCTTCAAAGTCGCCGGGTCTGGCCCTGGCAGTTTCCAGCCTAAGAAAAGAGGGCAATCCCCAACCTAAACCTCACTCCTAATCCTCCCCACACGTCCAGTTCCTTGACCTCCACCCCCAGCTCCGCCCTAACTCCTCTTACCTCCTCTTCCCACGCCCCTGCCCCATTTCCTTCACCTTCGCCTATCCTCCCGGCTCCCTCCCCGGGCAAAGCGCCCTTCCCAGCACGCAGCATCCTAGCCCTCCACTCCTCTTCCTCCTCCCGTCCATCAGCGCCCCTCCTGGGCGTCCGGGGCAACCCCGTGCCTTGCTTGCCCAATGAGGAAAAGGCGCGGGGTGGGGCGGGGCTAGGGCCGGAGCGGAAGTGGTGCCCGGAGCGGAAGTGGAGCTGCCGCCACTGCCGCCGCCGATTCCGGAGCCGGGGTAGCTGCCGCCGCTGCCGCCACTGCAGCCGCTGCAGTCTCCACCGCCGCCACCTGAGGAGTGGGCTTGGGAAGGAAGCGGTCACTGAGTTTGGAGCTTCTCTTGGAAGCGTCTTTGCCCTTTGTAGACCTTCCACGGTGAGTGCGGTGCGGGGCCCGCCCAGGGCCCCCGGGGGCCCAAGCACGAAGCCCCTCTCAGGCCGCTGCGATGACAGCGGCCCAGTGGGTGGGCCCCAGGGGGTATCGGCGCGCTGCCCTTTCGGTCCCGCGCGGCAGCCTGAGGCGCGGGCCCGGCCTCGCCGCGGCCCCTCCCTGTTTCCGGGGCCGGGCCCTTCGCTTCTTGGAGAGGCTCGGACCTCCCTCACCGCCTGCGGCCCTGCCTGGCCTGCGGGGCGCGGCTTGGTACCGCGCGGGAAGGGACAGTGGAGTCGTGGACCCCGGACACTCCCTTGCTGTCTAGCTTCGATCTCCACACTACCCCTCCCTGCGTCTTGGTCGGCGAGAACCGTCCCTTTCAGCCCTGTCACCCCTGCTCCGAGCTTTCCGGTTTCCAAAAAATTAAAATTTAATCAAAGGCGGGTAAGTTCTTGAACCCCAGTGTCCCTGTTTGACTCTTCCTAGAAGAATAAGTGGTTTAACCTTGGGAGACAGCAAGGAGGAAACCCCCTCCCACTTTGCAGTAAAGCCATTTCATCATCCTTCACTGGTTATGGAACCTGGCAGACCCAAGATTCTCCCGAAGAACAGGATTGGGGTTGAATCAAGAAAATACATTTATTGAAACTGGTTACTGAGTCAGGCCAGATCCCCAGGAAAAAATCTTAGAGGCTGATATCGGAATATTTTCCCATGGTATTTATCCTCTTTTTAATGCCAGAAGCTTTTGTGTCTTCATCCAAAATTTCCCCATACTCTATGTAAGCGCGTTTTTCTGTCTGAAATTTGCCTGGTGCCTCCCTCGTTGGGAAAAAGAGGTGGGAGTGATTTGGACCCCTTTGCTTCAGAAGGTGAGTGTATCTTTATTACAAATGGAGAACTCCAATGTAATATTTGCCAACCTTTCTGCAGAATGCATGTCTCTTGTCATTGCCTTCACTGCATTTCTCTTTAGTAAGGCTAGATAGCATCAGATTCTGATTTTACTTGCCCTGTGTGGGAGATGGAATTTGGCAAGATGATATTATGATCATATAAAATCAGCCAGCCCTGGGAGCCAAACCAGAAAGGTGAAGCATTCTTAATCTCTCAGTTGTTATTATGAAACTACGCACAAATGCAGTTTATAGAACTGGACACCATGACTTTTTGCATTTTCCTCTTGGAAATGTATATGTATCAGTATTAGTTGGTTCTTAGTGACTGCTTCTGGTGCACCCCATTTCTTACTTAGGGATATCTGAGTTGTCAGAGTTCTCATTTTTCTTGGATTCATGTCCTTAGTAGCACACAGCTTGGTGAGTGTAAAACCTGTTCATTTAATTGGACTTAAATTAGAAATTTTAATGTGGCCTTCAAAATGGAAGGCTAATAATCCAGTTGCAACAGCTGAATTGTTTTCCTCACCTCTCCCTTCAGTGAGATAAGAAGCCATTCTCCCATCTTGAAGATGAAGTCTGTGAGAAATGAGGTGATTTGACCTAGACCACACACACCTAGTTTTCGGGGTGTATATCTTCGTTCATCAGTAGCAAATACTTATGGACTGTCAGCCTCTGGAGTATGA
This sequence comes from Carlito syrichta, assembly GCF_000164805.1. Lineage (NCBI taxonomy): Eukaryota > Metazoa > Chordata > Mammalia > Primates > Tarsiidae > Carlito > Carlito syrichta. The sequence continues at coordinate 525,531 of NW_007253291.1, forward strand.
CTCTTACCCTATAATCCTATATTTCCCATCATGCAATGCTTGTGTTATATTGAAGCCATTTTAGAATTGGAGCTCTATAGATTAGGGATGCAGCTTCTGTAAAACCAGGCTGAGGAAATTCTCATGATACTGGTTCTCTGGGCAGAGTCTTCAGATATTTGGGCCACTGCAAAAAGTGCATTTTGCCCATTTAGCTGTACAGGATACAGAAACAGGAAACAGGAAGAGCACTGGACCTGGAGTCAGGTAAATTCGGTTCAGTTCTTGCAGTATTTTCTAGCTGTGTGATCTTCAGGATATTAATCAATCTCTAATTCTTAGTTTTCTTATCTCCAGATTTGTCTTGAGGCCTTTTTACAAACTAAATTGTTAAATCTACGCTTTTAGTTTAGTTTTTTTAACCAGAGGGCTCACTGTTATTTGCTTTCGTTTTTCTCCAGTTACATTCTGATGGGACCCAACCCTCCTTTGTGCACATTTTGCTTTCAAAAAATGATGTATTATTATTGAACTTTTCACTTTGCATATAGCAAATTCAGTTTTTCTGAGGCATTTTCTCATCTGTATAGTGCAAATGGTAATGCAGCCTTTGATACATTGTGACAAACTAATTAAAATAAGCATCTGTGATATAGTAGGTGTTAAATAGATGTTATTTGAGCATAAACATGAATATATACATATATAGATTAGACATAGTATATATGTTGTATATTATAGACATATATACAGAGGGTGCCCCAAAAATGTATACATGTTTTTAAAAAAGAAAAAACTATTAAAATTGTAATACTCAATATATACCAATAACAAGATGAATACAAGTCATGTTGACTTCTGTAATTACAAGAGGTGCTGAAAGTGGTTACCATCAGCGTCCAGACACTTCTGATTACTGTGAACATCTAAAATGTGTATACATTTTTTTGGCACCTCTGGTATATAGAATTCCTTCATTTGTGATTTATTCACCAAGTGATGAGGTAACATCAGGCAATTAGTTTATAGTTGCCACTTCTAGCTCGTACTATGTAAAAGCTTTGTTTTAAGCACTTTGCACATGTAACTCAGTCTTCATAACAACCATTGAGTGTTGAGATAGTTAGTGTCATTTTACAGATGAAGAAACTAAGGTGCAGAGCAGAATAAGTTTTTCCAAGTTCTGACACACACAGAACACAAGGTAAGTACCAGAACCAGGAATCAAACCCAGATAGACTGACTCTAAGGAGTGATAGATTTCTATAAGTACATCATTTACCTTAACTTCTCATTTTATGTGTCCTATTAAATGTGTTTGAACAGGAATTTTAGTTAATTTTGAAAATAGATGTAATTTATTGGGGGTATACTCATTCTGTCCTGTAAGGATGATATTGCTGGTATGCATGAGGAAGCAAGCTTGTGAAAAGTCCAGTTTTTCTACTGCTTGCTTCATATTGGGAGAAAGTTCATCAGTTACTCTGTGGCAAGCAATCCTAAGCTCTTCATCTAAAAGAATGCAGTTATGACCTCTGTTGATTTTTGTTTATCATGTGATTTTTTTCTGTAGATTTTCCATATTTTGTTGGTAAGGAGGAAATGAGAGAATGTACTTATGTAAGTAGGGAGAGAGTTCTAAATCATAACATCTTGTTATGTTACCTGCTCTTTTGGTGTCAACAAGCTAAGCAGTTGTCCTTTAAATGAGAATACCAAAGAAAAGACCAAAATGTCCTTGTAAAAGGACTTTTAAGTTCCTTGCTTTCTACATTTTTCTAGGGAAAAATAACAGTCACACTAGTTAGGGAGCAAGAAATTGTGGTAATATAATAGCAACTTGTAAGCTTTAGAGCCATTTTGATCATCTCTACGTGAGTATGATCCTAGCAGTCATCTGAAGTCATGATGGAGAAGCTAACAGTTGGAGCTGAATTCTGAGGGAGTTCTTCTGCAGGGAATACTGAAGGAGAAAAAATAGACTGAAAGTGCTTTCTGTTTTGTGATATGTGTGCTAAAAGCCAGTCATATTACTGATTTCTACTAAAAGGTCTTCTAATAGAGCTATAGTTACATATTTCTAGAACTTATAATGAGATGAAAATGATAAGTGGTCTCATGAGAACGAGTCATTCCCAGCAGATTGTAGTTTAGTTGACTTAAAAAAAAAAAAAAGTCTGGCCACTTCTTTTGTCAGGTAAGTTTTTTCTGCACTGGATAGTTTATTGTTTTCCCTAAGAGACTCAGTAAGGAAAGTTATTTCTGAATGGCCTTGACCAGGACACAGAGATTGAAGGCTACAGTAAAGTAGATATGAGCCCTGTTATTATTGCTTGCTCTCAACTGACAGCCTTACCTTAAAACTTCTTTGACAGTTTTTGTTTGATGAGTTTTTGGCATATGTTTTTAATGCTGTTTTTAACTCCCTGATTTTATTTGGATTTTTAAAGCTAAATAAATTACTTAATAGGCTAGTTCTAAAACTACTGTAATAACTTTGTATGGTTCTTCAAAAGAGTTGACAATTCTGTCCTTTCCTTATGTGTGCTTTGAGAATCATAATTGATCTTTAAGAGATAGTGCTACATAGAGGAAAGAACATTACTTTTAAAATTGATGTTATCTTAGCTCTCATATCTGCTATATATAGTTTTGTGACCCTGAGCAAGTTAAGTTACTCTTTGCACCTAAAAAAGGGACAGTGTCACCTACCTCATAGGATACTTAGGATCAAATGAATTTATATGAATCCCTAAGTGCTTTGCAGACCATAAATGATGGGTATTTTTGTTACTTAATATACTGTGTTTGGCTTTTTGTGTAACTGATTGGACTTTTGAATGGAAGAGATGGACAGAAAGCATTCCAAAGGCTTGTTTAAACTCAGTTTGACTCTATAAATATGATTGGTAGCTGAAAAATATTAGTCAAAAAATGTAGTGTTGCCTCCTGATTAGAGCAGAGATGACTTTTTTTTTCCCAAAAAATAATCTAAATTAGACTATAAATACACTCTGTATTTTATAGGTCAGATATGCTCTACCTACCTTTTGTCCATATAGGAAATAACAGCTTGTTTACTTTTTTAAAGTGCATCAATTGACTTGAGTAGTTAGATATTCAGTAAGGTAGGCTTTGTGCTATACACTGGGTGTCCAAAAATAAGAGTCTGGATTCTTACCTCAAGCTCACAATCCAGTGTGGGGGACCAACAAAGACATTTAACAGTAAATTGTGATAAGTGTTACTTGAGAAATGGGCCTAGGTAAAGACTTTTCAAAGTCTTTAAAGAAAACAGTTTAGATTTAAAAGAATCTTATGGATAAGAAAATAGACTCAGAGGTCAGGTATCCTATGGATTTGGTATGCAGTACTGGCAAATTGGCCTGGGTAGCTTCATTATGTTGGTGGGTCCAAAACTTTTGAACTTATTGACAAGGTCAACCACTTGGGCTGTCTTTATGGATCAGAATTAACATACTGTCTTTTTGGATTGATCACTTAAAGCCAAGAAATCAACTTTTGTTATATCTGCTGTTGATTCACTTGTGTGGCCTTGGGCCTATCTCTTAACGCCTTCATTGTTTTAAGTTTAACCTTGGCTAATTGGACATAATTAGTAATGGTGCTCAACATTGGATGTGAAGAGAGAAGAGATTTTGAAATAGAGGTACAGTTTCCCTCCACAGTTCAATGTTCACTGGACATAGTGCTAATGATTTTGTATTACAGATATGCTGTGTTTTGTTTTCTAACAAAGAACCTGCGAATGTTTGAATGGAATTAAATTTATTACAGGACTCTAAATTTTGTGTGTAGAATGGCACACAGACATTTTTAGAACTGGTGTTTTTCAGTGAGTAGTTTTCTTTGAGAGCCAGGAGTACTTAACTTTTTCTGATTAACACCCACTAACCACCTGGTCCCACTGACTTTCTCAGTCCCTCCTGTAGTAACTTGGCATCTGTTTTTCCTTCAGCAGAGTGACTCCAGAACTCTGACTTCTACTTTGCAATGTTGTGGATGCTTTATCTGGAATGGTACATCTGTGAATGCTATTTAGAATTTGTGGTCAGTTCTTACCCCACCGAAAGTGAGCCTAGATTTTTAAGATGTTCCTTTGAATTTCCTCACTTGGAATTGATAATTATTCTCATTTCTTTATCTGTTTTGGCCTTTGGTTTCTGTTTCATTTAGAAAAGCATACATGCGCTCTATTCATACATCTATTTTTTTCCTGTCGAGTTCCCATTTTATCTTTTATATAGACCTCTACCATCCCATAAAACAAGTCAGGATCTAGCCACTTTTAAACTAATCCTCTTCCTCTAATTCTAGCGAGTTGTTTTTCCAAAGGAAAGCATTGTAACCCTTAAATATGTGCCATCTTTTTAAAAAAGTGGTTCATATTAAGTGTACATGTGCTATTCTTATGTTCCTACCACTAGAGTTTAAGGTCTCTGAGCTTAAACTCAGTGCTTGTAATTTTTTTAAAACTCAGTTCTTGGAAATACTGGTGGTTTTTCATTTTGCAGTTTTTTTCAACACATATTGGATAATATGCATTGCATTTTTGTGAGGTTGCTTAAACTCAATTAAATCTCATGATTTTAGAATTAAGCGTGTTCTTTTCCTTGAAAACAAAACATAGTTGAAAGTTAATGCTTCTAAAGGCCACAGCTGTCATTTTCTCTTCTGCCTTTGCAGTGCCTTTTTAGGAAAAAAAATATGGATAAGCAATAGTGGGTTTTTTTTGGTTTTTTTTGTCCTTATCCTGGGACTGCTTTAGACAGCCACTGGCAAGTGACTTCTCAGTATTTTGACCCTACACTAGAAAATTGTTCCTTACGTAAAGAATTGAGGGACTGTGTTGGTTTATAGATATTCTTGTTTCAACATTTCTTATCTGATTGGCATTTTGTTTATTTGAAGAAAAATCTGTTATTTTTAAGCACCTTTAGAATTATTTTTCATAGCTTTCTGTTTATCTGTACCAGGGCCTTTCTTTAAAAAAAGAAAATAAACTTTTATTATAAAAATACAAAAAGTAACACATACTTGAAAAAAACTCAAAAAGATAAGAAAATGTGAATTTTTATTTTTGTTTTTAGAGACAGAATTTTGCTATCTCCCAGACTGGTGTGCAGTGGTGCAATCATAGTTCATCGCAGCTTCAAACTCCTGGCCTCAAACGCTCTTTCTGTCTGGGCCTCCTGAGTACTTAGGCCTACAGGTGTGCTCCACCACACCTGGCTAGGTTTTTTGTTGTTGTTTTACTTATTATAGAGAATGGTGTCTTGCTATATTGCCCTGGCTGGTCTCAAACTTGTGGTCTCAAGCACTCCTCCTGCCTGGACCTCCCAAAGTGCTGGGGTTTCAGGTGTGAGCCACTGTGCCTGTGAGACCACTGCACCTGGTGAAAAATTAAGATTCTAATAATGTTATCACTCAGAGATACACTGGAAAGATAATCACTGCTAACTATTTGGTGTTAACATTTCTGTTCATGTTTATATGTTTTATAGGGGATGTTTTTACAAAAATGAAATACGGTTGTTGCAGTTTCCTTCCCTCATTTTTCATAACTCTTAAATGAATCTTTCCATAACATTAAATTCCTTTTTTTGATGGCCATGGGTAATCTTGTACCATCTATCTCTTCTCTTTTAACCATTCCTCTATCGTTGGAATTTAGGTTGTTCCCATTGTTTTCACTAAGCATTTGCTGCTTTTATCAACCAATGCTTCCCAGTCCTCTGACTTGCTGTATCCAGTGGCTTAGAACAGATTGATAGCCATCATCATCATGTGGTGTGCTTGAGAACTCTTATTCTCAAGCATATCAGTGTCTTCCTGAAACATGCCTAGTACAAGGAAAATGTCTTGGCTCACTGTAGGATTAGCCCATCTATGACCTGTAATGAGTATGTCTGCTCTGGTATCTTCGCTCTGCTGTGGTGATGCCAGTCCTGATGATGAGACTTAGTCTTTTTTTAAAGCTTTTAAGGAGTCAAATAAAGGCTTGCTTTTCTTTACTTTTGATTTTTTTTTTTTTTTGATGTGACATTTATTCAAAGTCAGGAAGAAAATTAGGTCCTGGTTATAAACTGTCACTGCTTATCTCTGGAAAATTAAGTTAGGAACTAATGAAGAAAAGTCAGTTACGGTTAACATGTATACCCATTTTGAGGACATTGAGAAGTAGTCTTATCTAGGAATGTTAACATAACATGTTCATTTCCTGTACAAGATTGATGCAAACTTTAGCTTTTCCTTCCATGGAATTGTATATTTAAAAATCTAAGCTCACATTTTATGGGATACAACAGTGTAGGTACAATGAAAGAAATGACAGTACTTCAGATTTGATTTTGCACTGTGCAATTTTTAAGGAAGATTTCCATAATTATTATCCTTTATTTCCCATCCCCTCAACTTCTTTGAAGTAGACACTGTTAACCTTCATTTTATAGGTTGGAAGACTGAGGGTTAACACTCTCACATGGCTGTGTAATGGCACATTGTACACTCAGTCCTGTTGTCTTTCTGCTATACCATATATAGGTTGCTTGTGTTCCTTGTGCTCCCCCAGTAATGATTTGCTGAAAAACTTCACAGATACTCATCTGAACATGAGTTTTGTGCTTATCACAGTTCTATGAAATAAATGTGAAGCTTTCCTTTGAGGGCACACACACGTGAAACTGTAAATGGTACCATACCCATCATCTGTACCACAGAGTGGCATAAAAAAGCCCTAGGCTGTGTAATGGGCTACAAGTATATTTGGAGTCATAGGCAGGGTTGGTCAATGTGGACTGGGGCAGTCAGGGAGGGCTTTCTGGCCCTAGATGGATGGATACGGTTTGCATAGGCAGGAAGTAAAGGAAATAGAGCGTTCTAGATGAAGGAAACTACAAAAATTGTTTCAAGTATGTTTGAGCACGTGGTGATGTCTAGCTTGAGAAAAGGATGTGTCTTGGAGAACAGTGGATGAGAAAGCCTAACAGGTAAAGAAGAGCCAAGTTATGAAAGACTTTGAAAGTGAGGTAGAGTTTAGATTTGATGGAGTGGCCAAAAGGGAATCGTTGAAAGTTACTGAGTAAGGGTGAAGGCAAAACTAAAGAGGTAATTTATGAAGAGTAATTTTGAAGTAGGGTGCAGAAGTACAAGGAATGAGGTATAAATGTAGTAAAGATTTAATGTCTTGTGAGAAATAGCTGCTTTGAATTACTCAAGAAAAGAGAGCTCTATTGCAAATTTGCAGTTTTATTATTCTTCCATTTCAGGATCTGTTCATTCATTCAGCAGATATTTGTTCATACCAATTATGTGCAGGATGCTGTGGGAGATATGCTTAAAGGAGCTTATGGTGCAGGAAGGGTCTTAAGAGATATTATACAAGTAATTTTAGTACTGAAGAAATATAAGGCATTAAGACAGATATAGATGAAATGCTTTGTGAGAATGTTCATCTTAGAGCAGCACTATCCAATAGAAATAGAATGTGAGCCACATGTAATTTAAAGTTTTCTGGTAGCTACATTTAAAAAAAAAAAGCTGGGCTCGGTGACTCAGCCTGTAATCCCAGCACTTTGGGAGGCTGAGACAAGTGGATTGCCTGAGCCCGCGGGTTCGAGACCTGCCTGGGCAGCTTGGTGAGACCTTGTCTCTACAATAAATCAAAATTAGCCGGATGTGGTAGGGCATGCCTGTAGTTCTGGCTACTTGGAAGCCTGAGGCTGGAAAGATCGCCAGAGCCCAGCAGTGCGAGGCTGTGGTGGCCAGGAGCGTGCCACTGCAGTTCAATCTGGGCGATAGAGTAAGACTCCAACTAAACAAAAAACAAAAACAAAAACAAATGAATTAACTTTAATAATTTTTTTTTTTACTTAACCCATTGTATACAAAATATTATTCCAACATGTGGCACTAAGCACATGTTCAGTGCATAACCTCATGTGGCTGGTGGCTTAAGCAGTTTAAGAAACATTTCATAGAGGGGATATCATTGGAGCCATGCTGTGAAGAATTTTGTATGAGGAGTAAAAGGGAAAAGCCATTCCAGGTAGAGAGAGTGACTTAGTGAGCAAAGACAGAAAGCACACTTTGTGTGTAAGTAAACTATTTTGGTAGAAGCACATATGATGTGGAAGGTATGTTGTGGGAAAGAATGGAAGATAGGCTGGCAAGCTTCCATTGACAGGAGGAAATCTAATTGCTGCCAGCAGCAGGGAACTTTAAAGAATTTTAAACAGGAAATGACTTGATTAGAGCTTTAGGAAGATGAGTCTTACAGCAAAGACATGAAGGAGGCTAGAGATAATGAGTGACTGAAAGAGTGAGACTAGGGAAAGATTATGGATGGGAGGTCTATTGTAGAAATAGTAACAGTTTCGTTTCTCCTTTTTCTGCTGCCTTCCTCCAAACTGCTGGGTGTTGTGTAACCCATTTCCTGTTGAAAATTGGTCTAGCTGCTTCAAAATCCATGTTATATAAGTCAAAAGTTATGTAAGCATTAGCCATCAGGACATTTAGCTATGGATTTTGTTTGTTGTAAATTGTTTTCTTGTGTGTATAATTAAAAGTCTTTGAAACAGATAGATAATGGATGCAGATTTTTTAAGGCATGCATTCGGTCTTACTGTATCATGATGGTTCTTGATCTCTTAAGAACCCTTGCAGTAATCTCCAGCTTAAAACAGCTGGCCCCAAACTAGGAAGACTACTGTTTATTTTGTTAAATAAGGCATTTGGGAGGACCCAATGAGTAGTCTGGATTCTTTAGAGAAGTATGATTTAATTTCTGATGCTTGTGAAGGAGAGAAGTAACAGGGATACTTAATTTTTTATTTTTTTATTTTTTTTGAGTCAGCGTCTCATTCTCGCCCAGGCTGGAGTGCAGTGACTCGCTCATGGCCACCCCAGCGTTGACCTACTGGGCTCAGGCAATCCTTCCGCCTCAGCCTTCCAAGTAGCTGGAGCTATAGGCGTATACTACCACACCCAGCTAATTTTTTGATATATTGTTAGAGACGAGGTCTCACCAGGTTGACCAGGCTGGCCTTGAACCCCTGGGTTCAGGCAGTCCTCTGACCTCGACCTCCCAAAGTGCTGGGATTATAGGCTTGAGTCCCTGCTTCTGGCCGGAGATACTTAATTTCAAGGCCTGGTAGAGCCAAAGAATTTTGTGGCTTTTTTTTTTTTTTTTTTTTTAGCAATTGTCGATTCTTTATATTTCTCTACTACTCCATTATAATAATACTGCCTGGGATAGCTTAGCTCTGAATTGGCTTTGGCCAGCACTTTATTATTTGGAATGTTTCATAGGTAGAGTTGCATAAGTGGGCCTCAGACTTTCAACTTTGAATTAGTCTGCAGATTGGAAATTTTCTAAAGTTCATTGAATCATTGAAAGTTGGCTTCTCCCTGCTATGCCTGGTACTTTTAGGAACAGTGAAGTGGGATTATTTAATGAGGGAGATACTGTCTTGATCTCAAAGACTATGGACAAGAAGGACATACTGAGACAGTAGAGTCATCCCTTGGTGTCTGCGGAGTAATTGGTTCCAGGACCCATGGATAACAAAATCCAAAGATGCTTGGTTTTTTGTTTTTGTTTTTCCCTTGTAACATTTTCCACCACAGTTAGTTGAATCTGTGGATGTGGAACCTGTGGATATGGATGGATAATTTTAAGATGATAGAGTATTTTTGGTGTATTAGAGTAGGTTGTGTTGTGGTAACAGACACCCTAAATATGTCAATAGCTAAACCCAACAAAAGTTTATTTCTCATCCTGCACGTGCAATGCAGGCCTGCAGGATTCTGCATTGTGTAGTCATCCAGGGACTTGGGCTGACAAAAAATGCACCATTGCATTTGTGTGGCTGCACCATCTAGAATACATAGTCTTCTAGGTGGCTGCTGTAAGAAAAGGGAGCCTGGGGAACCACACAGAATTTTCACAGTAGTAACCTGGAAACAGTTTCATTTCTGCTTATGTTTCGTTGGACAGAACTATCATATAGCCCCTCCTAACTGCAGGGAGATAGAGAGGAGTAAATAGAATATTTCATGAGGGTTACTATCTCTACCTTAGTTTCATTCTAGTATTGTGAGGAAAGATATCAGATGGATCAAGGTGAGACTTGCTTCATAATTGTAGGCTTATAATTAGTGAACCTTATATAGGATGCAACTCTGAATATGATGTAGCTAATAAGCAGTAGGAAGAAAATCATAGTTCTGAACTGGATAATCAGTTTTTTTCTGAACTGCCTAAATTTTGAGTGTATTTAGATCATTGTTTTCTGTCTGATAAGACATGTTTATGTGATGGGACTCTGTGTGTAGACTTTTCTCTTGAAAATACAGAAATGACTTGAGGCAACGCCATTTTGTGATTAGAATTTATGCTTTCTTTGCTATTTTTAAATTATCAACCATGTTTAGAACCTTAAATTGTGATACCATGCGTATAGTAATGAAATAATTTGTTTTTAAAATACTGACATTCCTGCTGTTCTTTAAAGTAGAATTTCAGTTTCTTGATACCTTAAAATATTAGCATTATTTTTTACCCAATGCCACGGATAGATATAATGAAATTTAAAATAACAGTACATAAAACAAACTTTGAGTTTAGTAAACAACTTTTTGGGTGTGTATTACTCCAAATTACTGTACTCTATAATGATGATTATTGTAGTGGAGGATTGACTCAGGTGACGTGAATAAGAGATAGTTACTGATGGGTATATGTAAAGAATTTGATAAATTATTAAGAAAGGTGGTAGTGTTCTTGTTTTCCAGTAAGGAAACTGAAGCTGTCAGGTTGTGTGATTTAACCAAGGTTATAGAGCCCAAGTCTGCTTGTCACTAGTTTATGAGGGGGACCTAAAAAATAAACGAAATTATCTTTTGGAGGACTGGCCACTCGTAGTACAGGTATCCCCTGCTAGGTAAGTGTTCTCAGAACCCATTGGCATCAATGTACCAGCTAGCGTTGTTGTGAGAAGCAGCATTGAGCCTCACTGAATTTTTTAGGGAGATTCTTTCAATGTGTCTGTCCATTTCATGATGGGTGATTTACAAGTGTACCTATCCATGCCATGCGGGGTGTTTGCAGTTTTTGACCGAAAATGACTTGACCCCTGTGCCCCATCCTAATACCCAATCTTGCCCTGAACAACTTTTTTCCTTGATGAAAAAAAATCCCTCAAAGGGAAATGTTTTGCTGATGTGGAAGAGGTGAAGCAAAAAATGGCAGATGCACTAAAACACATCCAAACTGACAAATTTAAAAACTGTTTTGAGCAGTGGAAAAAGCATCACAATGGGTGTATTATATCATATGGAGAGTACTTTGAAGGTAACTCAAGTATAAACAAGTAAGAATAAGTATACAATTTTAAAAAATAAATTCTGGGATTTTTTGGGTCCCCTCCATTTCATGTTCTTCCTCTGCAGTGTATCCTTGTAACAAAGTTAGGAAATTGCAGAAGATATGATAATGATGGCTTCAATTTTTTAGGAGGCTACTGCTTGATAGGCACAGTCATACAGATCATTTAAAATAATATCTTTTGATTCAAGAATGAAGCAGTCATCATACTTAAAGTATTTTTCCCTATACTTTTGGAAGAAACAGGTTTGGTCAAACTAGATGATTCTTTACAGAACAATGAAGAGAGGACTTACTATATTACAGAGAGAGTTAGACTAAGGTTTGTTTTTTAAAAAGGCTATTTTTGAGAGAAGTAAAAGACGTAGTTAGATGATCTTAAATAGTTATTAAGTAGTCTCTGTTTTGGGGAGGTGAATTGGCATAATGGAAGAAGAAAAAACCTCTAGAGGCAGATTGACTAGTTTGAGTTCTGACTCTACCATCTGCTTGCAGTGTTGTTCTGGACATAATCACATGCCTTCTCTGAACCACTCCTAAGAAGGGAAAACAGGTTGCTGTAAAGGTAAACTCCACAGGACTGTTTGGAAAGCTGTAAACTCCACAGGACTGTTTGGAAAGTTAATTGACCAAAATAATAAAAAGGTCTTGATGAAGTACTTAACCCTGTAGGTGCTCAAAAGTATTTGATGGCACTTGGAACTAGATGTTTCACATTTAGTATGCTTCTTTTCAGGTGGGTTAGAAGAAGATTCACACTTATGTTTCCTGGGCCCTGAAGCCTAACATTTGCTTTCTCTTTTTTTTTTTCTCTTGCTCTTGTTCTAGGGAATGACAATGGATAAAAGTGAGCTGGTACAGAAAGCCAAACTTGCTGAGCAGGCTGAGCGCTATGATGATATGGCTGCAGCCATGAAGGCAGTCACGGAACAGGGGCATGAACTCTCCAATGAAGAGAGAAATCTGCTCTCGGTCGCCTACAAGAATGTAGTAGGTGCTCGCCGTTCTTCCTGGCGTGTCATTTCCAGCATTGAACAGAAAACAGAAAGGAATGAGAAGAAGCAGCAGATGGGCAAAGAGTACCGTGAGAAGATTGAGGCAGAGCTGCAGGACATCTGCAACGATGTTCTGGTAAGAGGGCAGTGCTTTGTTTTAAACAATGAGTTCTATATAGTGTTAATTTAATGTACAAAGGCATACTCTGAACCCGTTATGAGAGAGAGGTGTCTGAATATAGTGGAAAACAGCAAGTCATTTGCATCTAATTTTTAAGCATATAACGTGATTTTTCTCACCTTTTGCTTGATCAGAGGTTGTTAATCACTTCTGGAGTATTTTCCTCTTAACAGAAAGACTAAAAAAATAGGAACATTTATTCGACATCCCCCCATCTTTTCTTTTAAAAATGAGGCCAGATAGGATTTTAATAGATGAAGCCACCGATAGGCTATTGAGTATATTAGTCTAAGTAGTGATGTCATTTCTGGTAGGGGGGACAAGATCAAAAACCTGTGCTGCCTTTCAGCCTCTCCCCTTCAGACTGTACAGTCTTGTTTTTGTCTGAAAGGTAGGCATATCCATCAAGTTCAGCATGCATTTGAAAGGCAAATCAGAAGTGTTTGGTGATCTCCTCTCCTGTGTTCTACATAAGTCTTAGTCAGATGATTGATTCCCTTTGGCCATATTTGGGGTTGAATGGGAGGGGTACATATCCTAAAGCAAATCAAGGTCATATTGTCTTTCTCACATCCTGAGCCCACTGGGAACTTTTTTCTTCCAGGTGAAATCAGGTAAAAATGAACGGTGAGGGCCTCTTTGAAGGGAAAAGGAATTCACACTTTTGGATCTACCTCCTCCCCTGCTGGCTGTCTTTCCAAATTTCTGCCCATGATACCTTTCTTTTGAAAACCAGTATCCCCCCCCAAAAAAAAGAAAGAAAGAAAACCAATACAAAGCTTGCCAGCCACCAGGCAGTACTCCTCATCCCTAACCCATAGGAGTTAAGCCTTGTCTGTCTGCAAAGAATATTAAAATAACTACTGCCCCTTGCATCTTCTCACTTGGATTGATTGAGTCCCCTTATAACTAAGCTTTGTGTTGAGCTTTTATTTTATTAGACTCATAGTGTAAAAAGTGTCATGGCTAAATTGTTGCCGGTTGATAATTTGGGGGTTTGTTAATGGTGCACTAATTCCTGAATGTTAGGTACATCTGGTACTCAGATGAAGTATGGCATGCATTCCAAGGGCAAGAAAGTTCCATAATTCCTGAAATGTAGACCAGCTTTTAAGAGCATCTGAAAGAATGTGAAGAAGAGCATGGTACTTACTGCCTCTTAACCAGTTTTTCAGGATGACACATTCTAAAACAACTCTTCGAAAATATTGCTCTGTATACGAAGCTTGGACTCCTTCAGAACTACTTTTGTTGTAAGCATAAATGTTTAAAGGAATTTATTATTAATAGTATTAGCTACTCTTTGAGTGCTAACTACATGCCAGGCAACATATTAAGTGCTTTTATTTACATTAGCTCATTTATCCTCATAACTATCCTAGTAGGTGGCTATCATGAACTCCCATTGTATAGCCAAGGAAACTGAGGCTCAGGGTGGTTAGGTAATTTTGTCCAGGGTCATATGGATACAGATAAGTGGTAGAAGAGGGATTTCTACCCAGATTGAATTGATTCTGACCGTAGTTCTTGACAGTTTTGTTCTATTATCACCTTTTTTTCCCAAAATGGAAAGTTTTTTCCCCTTGAATTATAGAAGTAATACAAGTTTATGAGCTTATAAAGGGGTGGAAGGGGTCAGGGCAGAAGATTATAAATAAGAAAGTGGAAAAAAAATCACTTCTATTACCCAGAGAACCATTATTAACATAGTCCCTCCAGGCTTTTCCCTATGTATTTGTGTGCATGTACACATACATATTTTAATATTAAAATAGGATTCTTGTGGTATTTATAATCTGCTTTTTTTCACTCAGATTTCTTTTGAGCACCTTTCTGTGTTATCTGTGTAATTCTGCATCATTTTTAAGGCCTACAAAGCATTTAATTGTATGGCTCTTTTAATTAACCCCTTATAATGGTGAAAGTGATTTTTAACAGAAAAATACAGGCATCTGCTGTTATGACCTGGGCTAAACAACATTTAGAAACTTCGATGAAAAATAGAGTTTATTAAAATCTTTGAGAAAATTATTTAGAAACAGTAGTGTGCATCTTGAATCTCAAACATCTTGTGAATAATTTTAAAGTCTTAACAATGTAAATCATTTTTTAGGAGCTGTTGGACAAATATCTTATTCCCAATGCGACACAACCAGAAAGTAAGGTGTTCTACTTGAAAATGAAAGGAGATTATTTCAGGTATCTTTCTGAGGTGGCTTCTGGAGACAATAAACAAAGTAAGTAATATTTTTAAAAAGAAATTTGACCAGTAACAGAAGCAGTCTTCTTTCATAGAGACAACAGTTTTTGTTTTGTCTGTTCACCATAGACACCAACATCACAGCACTCAGAATCTCTTTATCACTCAGCATTGTGATAAAGGAAGTCATGTGATTAACAAATGAAAATGTGTCTATGGAGCAGATATGGAAGGCATTAAAAGTCTGGTGCATAGTGCATATAAAGAGATCTTTATCTTGGGAATTATTTGGTTGCTCTCTCTTTAGAGGTGAAACTTTAAAATATTTGGTGGTATAAAACTACCAGAGTGATGCATTTCTCTTAACACATGTATTATTATGATGGTAATCATGGCCACACATTAAGTGCCCACTATATGCCAAGTACTTTGGAGTCTCATTTATTCCCCACACAACATTGTAAGTTTAGGTGGCAATCTGTCCGTTTTTCAGATAAAGAAACCAAAGTTTACAAGAGGTGTTTACTTGCCCACAGACTTAGTGAATAAGAGTTGAGAATTCAAGTTTGGACCTATTGACTGTAAAGCCCATGATCATTCCACTAGAGCATATTGTTTTCTATATTCTATCTTGTTAAAAGTTATGCCTGTATTTCTTAACTGCTTTAGTAACTTTGCCATAATTGTCTTTGTTTACCCCTCCAAAGCATTGTATAATATTATAATAGTACTTGGCTTAGAATAAATATTTAGCCAATGTATAATTGAATGGTAGAGGCATTGATACTTCATTTGATAGATCATTTGCTCCTTCTCAGTTTGGTAAAATAATTTGATAGTGGTCCCAATGTGTCTTGCCACCTGTGAAATAATCCAGCCTTTAATATTTTTCATCGTATAGCCACTGTATCGAACTCCCAGCAGGCTTACCAGGAAGCATTTGAAATTAGCAAGAAAGAAATGCAGCCTACACACCCAATTCGACTTGGCCTGGCACTTAACTTCTCAGTCTTTTACTATGAGATTCTAAACTCTCCTGAAAAGGCCTGCAGCCTGGCAAAAACGGTGAGAAAGACTCTCTGTGGCTTGTGATTGTAGTAAATCAGTGGTAATGCTTTCTATTTCTGAACATACGGAGGGAACCCCAAAATCCCTGAATTATCTTTTGGAGGGTGGGCCCCTTGTAGAAAACTTGGAATTTGTTCCTCCAGATCAAATGGTTAACCAACTTTTATCTGGAAGTTTGGAGAAGGTTGTGTCATGATTTATGGAAGAAACATCCCAAGTTGTAGCAAACAGGTGACTGGTTCTTCATGACAATGCACCTGCCCATACCATGCTGAGTGGTCAGCAATTTGTGACCAAAAATGGCATGACCCTTGTGTTCTAGCCTCCCCATTCACCCAATCTTGCCCTGAGCAACTTGTTTGTTTCTCTGTGAAAAAAGTCCTCAAAGAGAAAACGTTTTGCTGATGTAGAAGAGGTGAAACAAAAAATGGCAGAAGCACTACTAACAGGCATCCAAATTGACGAGTTCAGAAACTGTTTTGAGCAGTGGAAAAAGTATCTTGTTAGGTGTATTACATCAAATGGAGAGTACTTTTTAAGGTGACTGAAGTTTAAACATGTAAGAATAAATATACAGTTTTTTATAAATAAATTCCAGGGCTTTTTGAGTCCCCCTCATACTCATTGTCTTGGACTTTTCTGAAAGATTTTCTGGGGCTAGGAGTATATCCTGTATCCCTTTTGAAATAAATGTGGACCCACTACTTTTTGATTCTTGATATCTCCTGCTGATTTTTGTTATGTTTAATTACTGTTTTATTGGGGGTAGTTGTAGAAAGTTCCAGGTGAACATAGTTTGATGTTTCTTATCAAGCTTTGGGCCTTGCTTAATATGTTGTCATCCTTATACCAAGATTTGAGGTGTTTACTTGCCCACAGTCTTAGTGAATAAGAGTAGAG
The DNA here is from genome assembly GCF_000164805.1 of Carlito syrichta. NCBI lineage: Eukaryota > Metazoa > Chordata > Mammalia > Primates > Tarsiidae > Carlito > Carlito syrichta. The sequence goes on from NW_007253291.1 coordinate 542,261, forward strand.
AATTCAAGTTTGGACCTATTGACTGTAAAGCCTTGATCATTCTCTATGTGCTAGATTACCTCCTATCATCTTCTTTTGGCCTTTTCTACATATTTTTGTATTCTTTCAACATGCACACAGTAATTGAAATTTTTTTTTTATTTGGAAAAGGTGTCTTAAGTGAATTCTGAAAGTTTCATCACTTAAATTAGATTTAGTGATGTTTCACTGTTCTCCCGTTATCCTTTGTATCCATACCTTTTGAATTTTAGTTTTAAAAAATTAATAATTCTAAATAGAGTATTGCCAGAAATGTCTTTGGTAATGTATCAGCCTGTGAATTTGCCTGGGATGACTGTGCTAGGGTTAACAATAATACTGTTTGCTTATTAGGTACAGCAAAGTTCTTATCTAGTAATTTCTGTCATCATTGGTTGGTGCTTTATAAACATGCATTATATGTTTGCTGAAATAACTGGCAAACGAGGTAATAATAGCCAGGTTCCCCCAAAAGTACTGTACAAGACAAGAAATGATATTCACTTAGCAGAAGAAAAAGTTGGCTCCAGAGAACTTGTGAATTCTTTGCTAAGGGCTCTTTGTTTTAGGCATTTGATGAGGCGATTGCTGAATTGGATACGCTGAATGAAGAATCTTATAAAGACAGCACCCTGATCATGCAGTTACTTAGGGACAATCTCACTGTAAGTGTCACTTCTAGAGGATTTATAGTCTTTTTCCTATTCACCTGTTTATTAATTTTCCAAAATTCAAGGAGAGATTTGTGCCCTGTTAAATATAGTTAAAATTTTTAATTGTTAATTGGTTATAATTGACTGCTATGGTTTTGGCCTTTGCAGTCATCACTGTCTACAGTAATATAGGAAGAATTTTAAACAGTTGAACTAAGATTATACAGTTTGGGCTGCCCACCTAGGTAAGTTTTTGTAGCCATACTTTGGTTATAGCTTTTTTTTTTTTCTCTTGCAGCTGTGGACGTCAGAAAACCAGGGAGATGAAGGAGATGCTGGGGAGGGAGAGAACTAATGTCTGTCGTGCTTTGTGATCTGTTCAGTGTCACTCTGTACCCTCTACATATATCCCTTTGTGCGATAAAAAAGGAAAAAAAAAGAATCGTACATCGACTTTCGATTTTTCACAGCCTCAGCCTAGCAAAAATGGTTCATAGGATAAACAGCTGGTATTTGTACCTAAAACTCAGATCGGTCACATAAATGCCACGGCATTCTGAAGTCTTGATTTTGATTAACATTGACAGGATTACTGTGTGTTTAAATTTTTTTTTTTTTTTTAACTGAACACTGTGATTATGGGGTTTTGTAATTTAGCAGAATTCTTACTGGTAGAAAAAATAGACCTGAATTATGTGTAACATTTTGGAAAGTTTAATCTGATATCAAAATAGTCACTGAAATACAATTCCATTGTAAAGTTGTACAGAAAGTTATAGAGATTATATTGTGATGCTGGGACTTGGAGTGAGACACCTATCATTTGGCATTCAAGTTTAATGGTAATTCACAGTAATTCTGCTTGTTCAGAGCTTATATGCACTTGACCAGTTTGGAGTGTTGCCACTCAAAAGTTCATGACCACAAATGTCCACAGTGTCTTCCTCTAAGAAAACTCAAAGCCTGAAATTCTTGTGGCAGATAACTGGCTTATGACACCTTGAAAGTTATAGTGCTTTTCTGACTAACTCCCCTTTCCTACAGCAGTGTGTTTACCAATTTGCAACTTGTGCTTTAATAGTAGAATCTGTTCATTGTTACCACTAAGCTAAAGAAAAAAAAAAAAAGCCGTGTGTTTTATGAATGGCCTTATCTGTTTTCTGGATAATATCTTTAAGAATAATGTTCTGAGTTAGGCACAGTGGTGCTGCCTATAGTCCCAACTACTTGGGAGGCTGAAACAGGAGGATCACTTGAACCCAGTTCAAAGCTGTAGTGCCAGGCTATGAATGCACCTTTGATTAGCCACTGCACTCCAGCCTGAGCAATATAGCAAGACCTTGTCTCTTTAAAAAAAAGAAAGAAAGAAAAAATGATCTGTAGAGATTGCCTTTCACTTGAGGAGTACTCAGTCTTCAGGTTCCTTCTAGCTCGGGGCTTTTAAATTTTGAAATCTAAACATTCTTTCCCACTATCCTTTGTGACTGTTGACTTTGGTTTTCTCTTTTTAAATTTATGTCTTTCTGCTTCCTTACATTTTTTCTTTTTGAATTCTATCTTTATCTGTCTTATGTTCACTTCTTAATGCTATATATGGGCAGGGGTGAGAGACACTGGTGAGCACTTTGGTGAGCAAGCCTTGCTTTAAAGAGTTGAGAAGAGCTTCTGGCACCATAGCTCTGACTTCCTCCGGTTCTCAACATGGTTGTGGCTCTTCAGTCATACCAAGATCTGAATCAAAAAAGTATTTTTAAATATCCATGATTTCTCCCTGTATCGCAGCCGACCCTGATAATGCTTGTTAGTACCTATCACCAGATCTCCCAAGTGTACTCATCCAGCTCAGTTCTCAGATGTGTTTAAACAAGACCCTATAATGCAGGGATGTTGTGAGGACACTGCAGTGGAGAGAATCAAGAATAGCCAGGTCCGTCGGTCTCACAGCATCACCCCTCTACTGTTAACATTCCATGTAGCTATAGAGTTCATCTGTGCCCATCTGCTGAAATGAGAAAAGAAAAACTCATGCACTGATTTAAAACAAACCAAAAAAAGAAAAAAAAAGTCCCTCTCTCCTTTCTAGCTGAACAAAAATGTGCAGTTAATACTTGGCGCTTGAAAATGCAGTAGTGAATGTGGAAACAAGCCTGTCTGTATATCTGGTAGCTCTTTCTTGCTTTGTTTTTCCTTGCCAGTATTCTGCCTAATGTTTGCTTCTGTGATGGTTATATGCCTAGCAAGCACACCCGTGGTTGTGAAAATAGTATAGCAAAAAACAACAAAAAAAGAAAAATCCCCGATTATTGATGTACTAGATTTGTGTATGTCTTTTAAACAGTTCTAGTTTCACCTTACGCAAAATAATCAGGAAAAGTGTAAAAATTCAAAAGTGAAATAAAAAGTTTTGTCAGTTAGTTGCCTGTGAATTGATGTGTCACCACTATCTCTGTCACTACCGTAACTAACTATTCTGATCACACTTATTTTTGGTTCTCTCTAAAAATAAACAAGCAGCTTTATTTCATTGTTTAGAACCAGTTGTCAAGGTGTTGTAAAGGGTAAGACATTACTATTAATTAAACAGCCTCTTTCCACTCATCACTTGATGCCTCTCCACCTTCCACAACAAGCCCTCCAGGTGTGTTAGGTCTTCTTTTGTGGCTTCTAAGATTTGGTGTGGACGAGTAATTTGCATTGTATTCAAGCAAAGGGGGCTCTTTCTCCGGTTTTTAACCCTGAGATATATAACCAAGCTAGTGAGATGTAACCAAGACCATGGTTGCAGAAGACATGGTCATCACCAAGGTTATACTGGTCTCGGTCACCTGTCCTAACACCTTATAATAGGCTGCAGCACTGTTTGCGTGAAATTTGCCCTCCTTCTGAAAACGTCCACACTAACATAAAAAGAGAAAAAAATCAGGATAGAGGAGTCTTTGTAGCCCAAGATTAGAATTGGTTGGTGCTTCCCTGCTGCTGTGAAGCAGGACAGCCAGACAGGCTCCTTCTGCCCTTGGTTTGAGAGCCGAATCCTATCTGCTTTGCAAAGAAACCAGGAGAGTCCCTATGAGAGACAAAGTGAAGTTCTGATCCACAATGAGTGAAGTTTTTAAAGTGGCCCCACCCCATAGATATACATCGAGGCTGCCAGCTCTGCGTGTTTTGTTCAGTTTAGAGCCATCTCAGCCTTGCTCTGCTGTTAGGTCCCTACTGTTCCCATATAGGCTGGGTCACATCACAAGCGACTTGGTGAATCTACCTCGCCTTAACGAGGCCTTCCAGGAAGAGGTCTTGGCAATAATAGCCAATGAAGGAAGGCCTTAGTGGTCTCGATTTCTCACGTGGAACCTTCAGTTCCGTTTCAAAGCCATTTCCGCCCTTGGTGCGGAAGGGTAGGCCCAATCAGGCTGCTTTGAGAAAGGCTCCTTTCAGGAGGCAGGAGAAAATTATCTACGCTTTGAAATAGGGTGTCCGGTTCGGAATTCCGTATGTACGTGAACACGCAAAAAGCACGGTCTCTTTTAGTCCTTGCCAAGAAGGAGTCGTTCCCGTTTTACAGAGAAGGGAAATGGGTCTAGAAAGGCTACGACCTAACCAGGATTAGAACCCCGGCTCGCGCGGTTGCAGTCGTCGGCCTCCTCAGAACTGCAGGGGAGTGCTCAGCTCCGCCCACGTCTCCGCAGCCCTCCCCTAGGCCAGGTTGCGGGCCTCAGGGACGCCCCCACCTGCGACTTCCGGCTCGCTGAGGGCTCCCAGGTGGGGCGCGGGTCCCGGGGCGGGGCGCCTGAGCGCGCCCACGATTGGTGCGCAGGCCCCGGGGGCCGTAAAGAGCAGGGGCGGGCCGGCAGCCGGGAGGGAGAGCCCCAGCGCCGCCCTTGCGCCTCCCTTCCGAGGCCCCCGCTCGGGTGAGCGCGGGGAATTCGGTGACCCGCCTTCGGCCCCGCCCATCATGAACGCCAGCGGCTCCGGCTACCCGCTCGCCTCGCTGTACGTGGGCGACCTGCATCCCGAAGTGACCGAGGCCATGCTCTATGAGAAGTTCTCTCCCGCCGGCCTCATCCTGTCCATCCGCGTGTGCCGCGATGTGGCCACCCGGCGCTCGCTGGGCTATGCCTACGTCAACTTCCAGCAGCCTGCCGACGGTGAGCCCCGGGGGAGCGGGTCGGGAGGGCATGGGCCGACGCGGCATCCTGGACTGGGCCGCCCGCGCTTTCATCTCCCATAGTGCGTCCCGGGAAACAGGCCCAAAGATGCTGGGCCTCGGCAGGAGCCCGGTCCCTGGGATGAGAATTGGCCATTAATTTGCGGATTACCGGTATTGCTCTGCTTTACGGGGGAGAGAGAGCAAGGCCGAGTGAAAACAGCTAAGGGCTTTGGGGTAAGGGGCTAGAAAGCCAGCAGCTGCGTGATTTGGGGCAAATCACTCAACCATTCTGAGCCTCAGATGCCTGTTTGGAAAACGGGGTGGGGGGTGGGGGGGAGTTCCTACCTGCCTTATGATTATTTATGAGGATGAGACATTCAAAGCACCTGATGAGGAAGAGGCCCGAGGCGAGTGGGGACGCCGAGAGAGCTGGGACTTGGGCTCTGGCCTTTCCCAGCAGCGAGCCGTGTGACACCCGGCGCCTCCATCTTCGCGGGCCTTGAGCAGCTGCCTCCTCTAGCCGCCTAGACTGGTTTCTCAGAGCTGATAGGGTTGATTCAAGATTGTCGGATGAGCACGTCTGCACTTCATCGGGAGTGGGGAGGATAAAGATGAGGGAGTGCAGGGTTTTGCAGGACTTCGGCCACTAGGGTGTGAGCTTGGAAAAGACTTCACCTCGGCACCTCGTCATTGGCAAAACGCAGCTAAGGCTTATTGCCCAATAGCGTGAAGAATGAACAACCGATGTGCGTGAAGTATCTCGTATATTATTTGGTATATTGTAAGTGGTATGCTGATAACTAATGTTCTGGTGGACGACTCCAGAAACTTAACCCCAAAAGGCCTGCCCAGTCACGTCCACAAGAGGGCGCCCTTGACTACAGGCCTCCTGGGTGGATGGGGAGGGTCTCTGAGTTGGGGGTGTGCTGAGGGAGGGGTTGTTCTGCAAAGTCTGTTTCCCTGCCTTGACTGAGCTGGATTCCTGGGCGTCTTCCCTTTGCTCTACTTCTCCCCACCGCCTGCCTTTTCTCATTTTCTTCCAAGTCCCATGAAGGAGCACAGACCTGACCTTTTTTGCCCCACGTCATAGTTGGGGAAACAGCTGCAGAATGGAGAAGGGATTTTATGATAGCACTAGATGCAGAGCCCAAGCTTCCTGAAACCTGCTCCCCCTCATTCCCCACAGCTCCCTCCATGATCTAAAACTAGTAGACTCCCTGAAGCAGAGAACTCATTACCTGGCAGGGAACAGGCCATTGTTAGAGGATGAACAAAGGCTGTTTTCAGACACACTGCTGTTTACCAAGCACCTAGTTTGTGTCAGACACAAAGTGCAAACGTGGCACCTTGCATATCTTGTTTTATTTAATTTTCAATCTGCCCAACAGCCTGGAGGTAGGTGGCATTATCTCCTTTTTTAGGTGTGGAAAAGTAGGTAATATTATCATCCTTCTCACTCTACAGATGAAGAACAGGCTCAGAGAAGTGATAATCACTTTCTCCAAAGCCACACTGCTTGGGATTGGATCTCAACTCTGCTCTTCGGCACCTCTGAGCTTTAATTTCCTCAAACTGCTGCCATCCTTTGTCATATGGATGTTCTTGTCTGCTCAGCATGCCTTAGCGGCCAGGACGGACCTGGCTCTGCTACTGACCTTTTACTTTTCTGAGCCTCATTTTTCCCATCTGTAAAATGGGGATAGGAATTCATGCTCACATGGTTACAGAAGGAGTTGAATGTGATCATAACTAGAAGGTGGGAGGAACACCATACACAACAATTCTCTCAGCTTATCCCTGCCCTGAGCCTTTAGGCTCTTTTCTCAAGTGGGACTGAGACCATGACTTTTTTCTTTTGGCTCCCAGTTAAGCACCTTGGGTGAGTCAGGGTAAGAATATTCCTTTTACTTGTCCCTCTCTTTCCTCCTCTTGTCCAGCGGAGCGGGCACTGGATACAATGAATTTTGAGGTGATCAAAGGCCAGCCCATCCGCATCATGTGGTCCCAGCGAGACCCAGGACTTCGCAAATCAGGTGTAGGCAACATCTTCATCAAGAACCTGGAAGACTCCATTGACAACAAGGCTTTATATGATACCTTCTCTGCCTTTGGGAACATTCTCTCTTGTAAGGTGGGTGTGCCTCTTTGCGGGGATCAGTGTCAACTGCCTTCCTGGGAGAAGAATGCCAAGCAACATCTCACTTTACCGTTTATAAGGTCCTTTCAGTAAAACTTCAGGTACAGCAAGCACTTGAATAGTAGCTGTCCTTTCAATTTGTCTTCCATGAACTATCAAAGGTTATTAGCCAGCTCTCACTGTGTAGCCACCTCCAAATGTAGTGGCTATCAACCATGTATTTAGCTCATAACTCCACAGATGTCAATTTGGACTGAGTTCAGCTGGGCAGTTCTTCCAATCTTGACTGGGCTCCCTCATATGCCGTTGAGAGCTAGATGGGAGCGCTCCATGGGCACATGAGGGAGTGACTGGCCATCAACTGAACATCTCAGCTTTCCTCCCTTTGGTCTTTCATCTTCCAGCAGGCTATCCTCATGGCAATGGCAAGGTCCCAGAAGATGGAGAGTGGAAGCTCACCATCTTGAGTCCTCTTGAGACATAAACTCAAAACTGGAACACCCTCACTTCTGCATTCTCTTGGCCAAAGCAAGTCACAAGACCAGTCTACATTCAGAATGAGGGAGGCAGTAGAAATTATAGAATGAAGGATGTGGCCACAGGAAGGCCATTAATTGGGGCCATCATGGCAATCGATGGACCAAATCTTGTTTTTAAGATTTTGGTTATATCAGAATGTAGGTTCCACGAGAACAGTGATCTTGTTCTTAGTCACTACTATATCCCTAGAATAAAATGTGACACACATTAGGTGCCCAGCAAATATTTGTTGAGCAGCTGGATGTATTATTTGAGGAGGGCTCTGATGATTTCTCTGACTTTGTACTGAGGATTTTGAGACTCAGAGACCATATACTAGTCAGTGTGTCCCAACCTGAGGGCTTAAACCTGGGTGTTCTGCTTCGAGAGCAGCTGATCGTTTACCCTGAAGTCTTCGGAGTGCCAGCCCTTCTGGGAAGGATAGGGGAATTTTGTGAACTCTGTGTTAGAATATTTATTGAGCTATGAGCTGGGAATAGACCTTAAATTCTCAAAGAGGGTTCACAACTTCCCAGTGAATGAGGGTCTATTTCTTTGGCTCAGGAGAACAGACAGACTTGAGGAGGTACAGTAATTTTTCTAAGGGTTTTCTGTGACAGAGAGACAGGGTGGTTTCTTATCTTTCAGGATCAGTAGGAGAAAGAGACTCAACTGTGTGGTTAAGTTCTTAAAATAATAATGGCAGATTTACCAAGTACTTTTAGTGTGTTAGGTTTTCCACATATGTGTATGACCCTTAACACAGGGTGCCTGGCACATTGTAAGCATCTAAGTGATAGCTGTAATAAGAAATTACTTCTGTTGGCTGACCTTGGTCAATCCATTTACTCCCATTATCCCTCTGAGGTTCAGAAGTCAAGAATAACCTAGAAATGCGCTTATGGCAAATACAACAAGGTCAGTATGTGATGCCCTTAGTAGGAGCTTGACCCAAACTGGGGACCCACACAATGTGAATGGGAGAGCTGGGGCTTAGCCAGGTACAGTGGCTCATGCCTATGATTCCAAAACTTTGAAAGGCAGAGGTGAGAGGATTGCTTGAGCCCAGGGGTTCAAGACCAGCCTGGGCAGCTTGGCGAGACCTTGTCTCTACAATAAATCTCTACAATAAACAAACAATTAGCCAGGCATGGTGGCATGCTCCTGTGATTCCAGCTACTTGGAAGACTGAGGTGGAAGGATTGCCTGAGCCCAGCAGGTCAAGGCTGTGGTGACAGTGAGTCTGCCACTGTGCTCCAACCTGGGTGACAGTGAGACTCTGTCTCAAAAAAAAAAAAAAACCAAAAAACTGAATTCAGTGGTTCAGCCTGTAATCCCAACACTTTGGGAGGCCGAGGCGAGTGAATTGACTGGGCCCATGAGTTTGAGACCAGCCTGGGCAACCTGGTGAGACCTCGTCTCTACAATAAATCAAAAAATTAGCCGGGTGTGGTAGCGCATGCCTGTAGTTTTGGTTACTTGGGAAACTAAGGCAGAAGGATCTCTGGAGCCCAGCAGGTCGATTCTAGGATGGCCGTTTGTGTGCCATTGTACTCCAGCCTGGGCAACAGAGTGGGACTCCAATTCAAAAAAAAACCAACCAAACCTGGTGCTTGAGCTGAAAGTGGAGGGACCCTGTTTGGAGCTGGAGAGGTGGAGGTGTGTGTGTGAGGCATGAGTTTAGAAGCAGGACTTATTGTGTGAAGCCTAATGAAGAGCTTCAACTGCCAAGTTGATATAGTTCTGTGAATAGAAGCTGCTAGATGCTAAAGAGACAAAGTCAGATTTAGAATCACAGTTTAGAAAGAGCATCCCAGCGATCAGCATGGAAACTGGTCTGGGAGGGGCAGTGGTCATCTAGGCAGAAAATGCCACTTAGCTGAACTGGGGCAGTGGTTTCAGGGAGGGGTGGAGCATGGTCATCTGGAAATGGAGGTTAGTGGTTTTTCTGCAAGTTCATCAAGAGGGATGGGAACTGTTTGAATTTAAGTCATTCCCTGTTCAAGTTCTGTCCTAACTTGAGTCAGGAGGGTTATAGAATGGATAGTGTACATCTTTAAAAAATTGAAACAAGTTTGTTGTTGAAATAATTCATGAATTGGTAAGGTTTGAGCAGTGTGGAAAGGAAGAAGGTGAAAAAGAAGTCTCCATCCATTTCAGCCTTGGTCTCCAGAAATAATCATCATGAATAGTTTTGTCTGTGTCTGTTTCAAAACTTCCAGTGTGTAGATGCCTACTTTAACAACAAATGGACTTGATTTTTCTTCATCTAGAAAACCTGACCCATAACTGTCAGCCATGTTACCTACCACATTGTCTTTATCTGTGCACATACAATAGGCCTTATAAATGTACTGTAATTTACTTAACTGGTTTCCCCTTGATGGATACTCAGGTTGTTTCTAGTTCTTCTTTCGCCTGTTGCCTTAGGAAGACGATTAAAAGCTGGTCAGTAGTGTGGATGAAACCAATGTTCCCTTTGAGGGTGTTCTTCCTCCTCAATCTGTTATCTCAGGCAAGTGAGTGGTTTTCCCTGAGCACCCAATTTCCCATCTAATGTGGGGCTGTTGTGTGACATGGGATTCTTTTCCTTGCATGCAGCCAGCTCACAGTTACTGACCATTATCACCTTTGCCATTCTTTTCTACCTGAACCCTGTGTCGATGCTCCCCTGTCCTTTCCTGTGGCCCAGGTGGCGTGTAACGAGCATGGTTCCCGAGGCTTTGGCTTTGTCCATTTTGAGACCCATGAGGCGGCACAGCAGGCCATCAGCACCATGAACGGGATGCTGCTGAATGACCGTAAAGTGTGAGTGACTGGGCCCAGGGGAGGGGCCGAGGTTGTGGGGACAGAAGCATGACACCACCAGTTAGGAATCGATGCTGCCTCCCACCACCCTGGGCTGTCTAATGGGCACCAGCTGCTGAGTGGCAGGCACTCTTCCCCCAAGTGTGACCTCAGACAAGTTGTTCAGTCTCTCCGGAACTCTTCCTGCACATAAAAATGGAGCTGGCGATTTGCATTAGAGGATTGTTCTGAGTGTAAAGGAAGTGGTGATTTTGAAATACTAGAGGGACTGGCTAATTGCCGTGTCATCAATGGTCTCCATGATTTATCTGTTTTCCAACCTTCCCAGTTTGGTTGGGAGTTTTTTGTTTTTGTTTTGTTTTTGCTAAACCTTTTGTGTTGTTTCAAGGAATTTGGGAGCAGAAAGAAAAGTAGGCGTATACTTCACCTGCTCTGTTTATACAATTACATTTTGTATCGAGTCCATTTCACAGATGGGAAAATTGACATATAGCTGCTAGAGAGAATCTGCTTCTGATTTGGATTCTGCTCACTAATGGAAGAGACACACTGAGAGTCATTTGTCCAGGGTTTCTTAGGGGAGGCTCCTGTCAAGCTGAATCTCCATGAGCTTTTCCCAGTTCTCAGAGGGATGCTATCTTTTGGCCATATGCTATGGCTCACACCTGTAATCTCAGCACTTTGGAAGACTGAGGTGGGAGGATTGTTTGAGTCAAGGAGTTTAAGACCAATCTGGGCAACATAGTAAGACTGTGTCTCTACAAAGAAATCAAAAAATTTGCCAGGCTGGTGCCTATAGTCCCAACTACTTGGCAGGCTGAGGTGGAATGATTGCCTGAGTCCAGGAAGTTGAGGCTGTGGTGAGCCATGACCAAGCCACTGTACTCTAGCCTGGGTGACAGTGAGACCCTGACTCAAAAAGAAAAAGTAAGAAAGAAGAATGCTATCTTTGTTGGCTACAATTTACTCAGTTTACCTTTGCCACTCAGTTTTCTTCAAGTTTTTGTTCTTGTTACAACTTATTTGTGATAAATGTGCTATAGTTACCATCAGAATTTCTTATGCTTTTTTTCCCCTCTTAATCTAGAATACTTTCCTAGATATGTTTATATGAACTTGGAAATGACAGTCTTTAAACTTAATGTTGTGTTTAGTAATTCCAATCCATCCTCCCCATAGCGACACTGGCATTAATTCACTTGCCCCTGCTCCTCTAGTGCACTCGACACATGTTAAATAAGCAAACTCAGTGATGTGAATTTGATTCCCAGTTTTACTAGAATGAACACTGAGGCCTCAGAGAAGTTAAGTAACTTGCCCAGGGTCACAGAGCAAGGCAGCTGCAGAGTGAGGGCTCAAGCCCTTTGTCTGTCTGATTCCCAGGTCCATGATCTTATCTCCTGTGCTCTCAGCTGCCTGGTAAATAGTAGTACGTCTGAGTGCATTTGTTACAAGAATGAAGTTTTCTTAACCTTATGCTGGAGACAAGCTCTGGAACATAGCAGTTTTGCTATTGGAGGTAGTTGGGCCTTGGATATCTTCTGTCTAAAGAGTATTGCCCCACACAGTCTCCTGATGAGAGATTTGGAGGCAGTTGGGCTGGGTTTGGCATGGGGGTGGTGGCTTCTGACTGGCATCTGCCTACCCAGTTGGTGTGTTCACAGCTTTGTTGGCCACTTCAAGTCCCGACGGGAGCGGGAGGCGGAACTAGGAGTGCGAGCCATGGAGTTCACCAATGTCTACGTGAAGAATCTCCAAGTGGATGTGGATGAGCGGGGCCTGGAGGACCTCTTCTCCCAGTTTGGTGGGCGTGTTCCCGAGGGAGGAGGGGGATCACTGTTTCTCCTCTTCTCCCCCCAGGTCTGGTAGGGAAGAGGGGCCCCCTGGGGGTTTCCTAAGGGCTTATGGTGAGGGAGGGAACATCTTGGGACTTCCCAAACTCCCCTTTGAGCCAGGTGGGTCCTTTCCAGGAAAGATACTGAGCGTGAAGGTGATGAGGGACAACAGCAGCCACTCCCGGGGCTTTGGCTTTGTCAACTTTGAGAAGCATGAGGAAGCCCAGAAGGTAAGAGCCTCTCCAGGGCTCTGTGCCAGGGAGGGGGCACCAAACCAGGACTAGGAAAAAGGGAGATTGGGAGTAGTGGGCTCCAGGTGCCTGTGGAGGGGAAGAAAGCCTCTCCCCAGCCTGGGCCAAGAGGGATTGGAGAGTCCCCCATACAGGCAGGACCCTTCTTGCTTGTGGTACAAAGGCCGAAGGCTTCATTCTTTACTGATTGCCTCTAAGCCCTCGGGTCTGCAGAACTGAATATTTAGGCAGGGAAGCAAAAGTCATCATTACATACAAATATATACTAATGAAATGGTCACTTAAAAAATCAGTTCCCTGCCGGGCTCGGTGGCTCAACCTGTAATCCCGCGCCTTTGGGAGGCTGAGGTGAGTGGATTGTCTGAGCCCGCGGGTTCGAGACCCGCCTGGGCAGCGAGACCTCATCTCTACAATAAATCAAAAAATCAGTCGGGCGTGGTAGCGCATGCCTATAATTCTGGCTACTTGGAAGGCTGAGGCGGAGCCCAGCAGGTCGAGGCTGAGGTGGCCGGGAGCGGCCACTGCACTCCAGTCTGGGCAACAGAGTGAGACTCCAACTCAAAAAAATAAAAAATAAAAAATAAATCAGTTCCCTTTCAGACATTTCCCCTATACTATAACACCAGTGTCTAATCCTGACCATTGAGTTGGTGTACACTTGTGTCTAACTTTTGATTTCTTTTGTGGACAAGTCATTGTAAATTCAGTCCAGTGTAAATGGATTACAGAGAGAAGTTGCACATCTTGCAGAAGATGCAGGATCTTATGCTGTTAAGCTTAGAATCTTCCAGGTTTAGGTCAGTCAACTGAAGAAAAGAAAAGTCAAGAAGGGTTAAGATACAAATATTTCTTGAGAAATGAGTTAGTCCTCACAGTTGGCAAAAGGGATTCCTCTGTGCTATGAAATTCAACATGAAGTGAAGGATGTTGATTATGCTGTCATGCCATTTTGAAAGACTTATGCTTGCTGCTTTGTTCAAATTATTCATGTGTAGTTATAGTTAGAACTTTATTTTTTTTTTTAAATTCAGAGTCTTACTCTGTTGCCCATGCTGGAGTACAGAGACACAATCATGGCTCACCACAGCCTTCACCTCCTAGGCTCAGGCAATCCTTCTATCTCAGTCTCCCAAATAGCTGGGTCTGTAGGCATGCACCGCCACGCTGACTAATGTTTTTAATTTTAATTTTTTTGTAGAGACAAGGCCTCCCTATGTTGCCCAGGCTGGTATTGAACTCCCAGGCTTCAGCATTCCTCCTGCCCCAGCTTCCCAAAGTACTGGGGTTACAGGTGTGAGCCACTGTACCTGGCTACATTTCTTAATTTTTAAATAGACTTTTTTTTTTTTTAACAGCCGTTTTAGGTTCACAGCAAAATTGAGTGGAAGGCACAGAGGTTTTTCCATGTTCTCTGTGCCCCTGCACAAGCACAACCTCTACCATTACCAACATCCTGCACCCAAGTGGCACATCTGTTAACAATTGATGAACTTACTTTGACACAAAGCCCATAGTTTATATGAGGGTTCACTCTTGGTGTACATTCTACAGGTTTGGACAAATGTATGGTATATTACATCCACTATGTTAGCATCACGCAGGATACTTTTTTTTTTTTTTTTAAGTAGGATTTATTGAGAGGACAGAAAAGCTCCCAGTGTTGGAGGGAACCTGAGAAGATTGCTGAGAATACTTTCACTGCCCTCAAAATCCAGTGCTCTCCCTACTCCTCCCTCCTTGCCCCTTAACCCCTGGCAACCACTGATCTTTTTATTGCCTCCGTAGTCTTGCTTTTCATATCATAATTGGAATCAAAGAATATGTAGCTTTTTCAGATTGGTTTCTTTCACTTAGTAATATGCATTTAAAATATGGCAATATTTAAATATATTTGAAATATTTAAAATTTAAATATGGGAAGCTGCAAATTTTCATTTAATTTTTAAATTTTTTTTTTTTTTTTTTAGAGACAAGGTCTCACTCTGTTGCCCAGGCTGAAGGGCAGTGGCACGATCATAGCTCAATGTAACCTTGAACTCCTAGGCTCAAGCAATCCTCCCACCTCAGCTTTCCAAGTAGCTGGGACTACTGGCACATCCCACCACACCCGGCTAATTCTTAAAAACTTTTGTAGAGACAGGGTCTCACTATGTTGCCCAAAATGGTCTTGAACTCCTGGCCTCAAGCCAATCCTCCTGCCTTGCTTCCCACAGTGCTGGTATTACAGGTGTCAGCCACCATGCCTGGCCTTCATTGTTTTAAAGTAGAGCCCCAATCAAATTTTTTAAATCTACAGTTTACTCTTAAATTTTGTTCTGTGTTTTAAAAAAGTGGATGTACTTTAAATGGCCTTTATCCTGATACTAATTATTCTCAACTAGGATGGCTGGCCTGGTTTGCAGGTGCCCTGGAGACCAGGGCAAGGGCCAGGGCCACATCCTTGCAGTTCCCAAGCACGCTCTCCTTCCTCCTCTCCCCAGGCCGTGGTCCAAATGAATGGGAAGGAGGTGAGCGGGCAGCTGCTCTATGTGAGCCGGGCCCAGAAGCGGGTGGAGCGGCAGAGTGAACTGAAGCGCAGGTTCGAGCAGATAAAACAGGACCGGCTGAACCGCTACCAGGTAAGTCCAGGCCTCCTGGTGGCTGCTGCTTTTGAGTTGAGAGTGGCTGTAGTGGGGGCCCTACCTGTGACTCCTTCCTCTAGTGATCCTACTTCCTGGCACTTGACTGAGGGCAGGAATCAGATGAGCATGGGATGGTCTCCACTGCCTGACCTAACAGTAGGATAAACTGCCCAACCATAAGGGATCCAACCATAGGGGGTCAGTCCGGGTGCTATGGTAGGAATAATCCTTTATGTGGAACTGCTTAGCATCCGCTACCCCACCCACTCAACACCAGTTCATCTTCCAGTTACAGACAACCAAAGTACCTTACATATTGCCAAATGCCCCTGGAGGAAATCCTGCTCCTGGTTTGAGAATAATTAGGCCAAATATGTTATATCCACAAGTTGAAATGGTGTATAGCCATTGTAATTATATTGAGTTAATAATTAAAGTGAACATTGTAGATCAGTACAAAACTTAAACTTTACTGGAAAATCGGACCCCTTTTAAAATGTTTAATAAAAGTGCTAGATCCTTGACCTGGCACAGTGGCTCGCACCTGTGATGCCAGCACTTTGGGAGGCTGAGGCAGGAGGATTGCTTGATGCCAGGAGTTCAAGACCAGCCTAGACAACATAGTGAGACCCTCCTCCCCATCTCTGCAAAACATAAAAGTAGCTGGGTGTTGTGGCATGTGCCTGTAATCCCAGCTACTTAGAAGGCTGAGGTGAGAAGATTGCTTGAACCTGGGAGTTCAAAGATACAATGAGTTATGATCACACCTCTGCAATTCAGTCTGGGCAACAGAGCAATACCTTGTCTCTCTTAATTAAAAAAAAATTTCTTGATCCCTCATGGAGAGGGGTGTATATGTTCATACCCCCCCCCCCCCACACACACATACAAGCATGCATACATAGTCAGTAATTCTCAGTGAGGAGCACTTGTGCCTCTCAGGACATTTGGCAATGACTAGAATTTTTAGTTGTCATATTTGGGTGGCAGGGTGCTACCGGATTCTACTGGGTGGAGGCCAGGGGTGCTGGCAAATATCCTACAATGCACAGGACAGCCCCACAATGAAGAACTATGCAACACAAAATGTTACTAGTACTGAGGTGGAGAAACCCTTGTGTGTACCCACACATCCCACTGTGCACATACAACATGTTCAGAAACTTCTACAGAACAAAATACCATGTAATCTGTGAGAACAGGATATTATACCTTACAGAAATGGGCCTTCACACATTTTCGTGCTTGGAAGGTCTTGAAGGAGAAAATTGGGGTCCTGGAGGCATCTGTCATTCAATGGTAAGGGGCATAGACTCTGAAGTTAGACTGCTTGGTTGTCCTGTCTCTGCCACTTAGGGGCTGTATGATCTGGGACAATTTACTTAACCTGTTTGTGTTTTGTGTCATCTACAAAATAAGGATAAAAGTTTCCTTCACATAGCATTGTGGTGAGAATTAGAAATGTGTGAAAGAGCTTAGAGCGGTGCTTGGCACCAGCATGAGTAATGTGCCTGAGGTTCCTCAGCCTTGGCAGTAGAAGGCAGCTCACCTGTACTCAGGGGTTTGGTCCTGGGCCTGGATGGAGAGGAGCTCTTCCTACTGGTGCTCAGTGTCAGCCATCTTGAGAGCTATGATTGGGCTTGCTCTGTGCCTGAGCCTGCTGTGGGACTTGGGCCCTCCGTGGGTCCCATCTGTGAAGTGGGGAAAGGCTGTGGTGAGGCTGAGACCTGTGCAGATGTATGAGAATTGCCAGAAACTTAGGGATTGTGGGGGTTGCAGGCCCTAGGTGATGGGCGTGCCAGGGGACTGGGGAGCACAGGCGCTGTGGGAGATGAGCAGGAGGCTGGGCTGGCAGCACTTCCAGTGCCCCTTGTGCCCACGTCAGCCCCCTGCTCTCCCCAAGGCAGTCTGGAGCTTGGGAAGGAGGGAGCACATCTAGCAGTATCCCTTCCTTCCAGGGTGTAAACCTGTATGTGAAGAACCTGGACGACTCCATTGATGACGAGAAACTGAGGAAAGAGTTCTCTCCCTATGGAGAGATTACTAGTGTGAAGGTGAGGGCCAAGGGCACCTCCAGGGGGGTAGCCTTCCCCTCCATCCTCTCACAGCCACCCCACCCACAAACCTCTTACCTAGTGGCTTCCAGAGAGTTGGTATTGAGCTACCCCTTTTGGGGATCTATCTGACCCCATGGGAGCTTCTAGTCTATCTGTAGTCTTGTCTGGACTGGAGGGGAAGAGGGTAGAAATATAGTCCCAGTCACACAACTGGACTTGTTGGGGCTCACTGTAACCTTGGTTCACTCTCTAAGCATTTATTGAGTGCCTACTGTATGCCAGATTCCAGAAACTCCTGTCTTAGTATTTCCATTCACTTTTGTTGTCTGGCCTTTGCCAGTGACATAACCTTTCTGGGCCTCAGTTTGGCCATCTGAAAAATGAGGGGGTTGGGCTGTGTTATACTTCATTCATTCTTCTCCATTTATTGAGCATATACTGTGTGTGTAACCTTGTTAGGTACTTGAGATGTGACAGACGGTCTTATTTACACCATAAGTCTATGACCTTGAACAGGTGTCTTAACTCTGAGCCTCATCTATAATATGAGGACCTTGGGCTTGCTGGATGGTTCTCAGCCCTGGCTTCTCATTAGAATCCTCCTGGGAAGTCCTTTAATAGGGATGCTTGGGTCAGATATGGAATGTCAAGCTCTGGGGATAGGGCCTGAGCAATTTATTTTTTAAAACTCTCCAGATGATTTTAAGATGACTCAGTGTTCACTCATTCCATATTTAAGCACCTGCTGCTTTGCCAGGCTCCATGGGAAGCGTACGGGAGCAGAACAGATGTGTTCCCTGCCTTTGAGTGCTTATATCCTAGTGAGGTCAAGCCCACTATTAATTCACATGGATGATAAGATAGGAGAGGACAGCATGAGGGTAGAGCTGCAGGAGGGAGGGCTTCCTGGGAGAAGTGGCAGTAGAAGCAGTGTTTGACTTGGCTGTGAGGAGATAGGGAGCTGCAGGTGGGAATGAGGAACCTTCTAAACAGATAAGTGTGGGTGATGGGGTTGGGGACCCACGCAGCTGATGTGATGGTTGGGTTCTGAGGAGTAGTCTAGAAGCTTTATTTTGCCATTGAGTCCAATTTTAAATATTCAGGGAGCATTCAGGGAGCCTAGTGTTTGGAGGGGAAAAGATTCTAAAGTTTTTGAGCGAAGGACCTTTTGAAAAATGTAACAGAAAGCTGTGAAGCATGTAAATCAGGCTTCAGTAAATGTGGTTAAGCATTATAAAAAGCTGCGGGCTCTCTTTCCCAGCAAATGCATACATGATGCTGTAATATGGTTTAAAATCTGCAGTTTTAAAGTTACCTAATGGTTTAGAACCTAAGGCGAGTGTCTTAGCCTTTTGGACCCTGTTTACCCACCTGAAAAATGGGAGCAGCATTTCTTTCCTCTGGAGGTGTCCTGAGAGCCACAGAGGCTGCATGGAGAGCATATGCATGTGATAAGTAATACTTACCATATTGTATATGTATATACATATGTATACATACATAAGTATGAGTGAAATACTGATTGTTGTAATTATTCATCATACATTTTGTATAGAATTTTAGGAGCTTTACTGGCCGCCTTTGAGGATCCCTTGAATGGAGGGAATGTATAAATCCGGATTGCTTAGAGTTGAGGCACACTTGATGTGACCATCTTTTTAACAGGCCAAACAGTTTCTAAAATGGGGACTGTATATATGTTTACATATATCTTATATAATTCTATATTTTCTGTTTTATATAAAGTAGCGATTATGAAAATTAAATGAGTTAATGTATATAAATGCTTATACCACTATCAAGTTCATAGTAAGCTCTGCATAAGTGTTACCTTTACTAATGTTATTAACTACCTACTAACAGAAGTTCTTAATATTTTTGTGTCAGGATCCTTTTGGCTGTCTGGTGAAGCCTTTCAACACTATTTTTAAATGTATAAAATAAAATTCATAGAATTATAAAAAGCAATCTTATTGAAATTTAATGACAAAATACTAAAGTAGCAATAGCATATGCTTTATTAATGTATTAAACTGTAAAATCTAGCAAAAGAGTAATTGACCTAAATGATATTTTGAGATTAGCCATAATTAATGTGGCATGAAAGTATTAGATTTTTTTTCTTCATGCCAAAGTCACAGGCGTGGCTAATACCACTATATGTTTTTTGTGTTGCTTTTGTTCATAACAGAAGAAAATGCTAATATGAAAATAAAGATGTCCCCTTTTCCCCATCCAAGTTCACAGGCCCTCTGAATTATATCCATAACCTCCCTGAGGGACATCAGGGACTCTCAGTTTAAGGCCCTTGTACTGCTGGGTGGCAGAGGGCAGTTTGAAAATGATTTAGAGTGTGGGCTCTAACATGACAGATTTTTTAAATAGCTCTAGTCCTTACAGAGTATGCGAGCTAGGCCAGTGTTTTGGCCTAAAAATGATTAAGAATCCTAAATGCAATGTGGAATGGGTTTTGGAAGAGAAAAAAGAATATTAGTGGAAGAAAGAGTGAAATCCCAATGAAGTCTGGAGTTTAGCTGTAGTTAATAGAGTGAATAATAATAACTGCACCAGTGTTTGTGTTGTAGTTTTGACAAATGTACCATGTTAACACTAGGAGAAGCTGGATGAAAAATTTACTGTCTTCTGTAAATTTAAAGTTATTCTGACGTAAAAAGGCTATTTTCATAAAAGGCTAAGAACCTCTTCCCAAGCTTGGGGAAGGACTTGACTCAGTAACTTGCAGAGGTGACAGAGGTTTACCAGAGTGGTGTGTTGGGTTGAGTCCAGGCTAATGTGACCCTGGACGAGATACTTGCAAGCTCCCCTCATCTCACCTGTACAGTGGGAGTCGCAGTCCCTCCCGCATGAGGAGGTTGTAGATGTGAGACGTGAAGGCACGTAAAGTATCTGGCATGCAGTAAGCCTCAGTCCACATGGGGTAGGCGGTGCAATCCGCTATCACAAGTTTCTCATGGGCCCATTCGGTACTGGCTCAGCCCCTGGGGGATGGGGAAACTCAGCCCAGGAGTCTTCCTTCCCCACCCCCAGCAGCTCTTGTCTTGTCTTGCTTTTAGGTGATGACAGAGGGTGGCCACAGCAAGGGGTTTGGCTTTGTGTGTTTTTCCTCCCCAGAAGAGGCAACAAAGGCCGTGACAGAGATGAATGGGCGTATTGTGAGCACCAAGCCACTGTATGTGGCGCTGGCCCAGCGCAGAGAGGAACGGAAGGCCATCCTGACCAACCAGTACATGCAGCGCCTCACCACCATGCGGTCTCTGGGCAACCCCCTCTTAAGCTCCTTCCAGCAGCCCACCAGCTACTTCTTGCCTGCTGTGCCCCAGGTGACGGCCTGCCCATAGCTCCCATCATACCCTTTCCCTGACAGCAGGTAGAATAGGCATACTAGAACTTCACAGCCAGTGAAGGTTCTCAACTTTCTTCTGCTGAAAACTCACTAGGCAGCCCATTTCAGCCTCTGAAGTCGGCGTTTCCCCATCTGGCAAAGGGGGTTATAGTGCTCCTATCCAACAGCATTTCCCCGTAGAGAGATCTGCAAATATCATGCAAAGACTCATTGGGCAGACAAGTTTGGGAAATGTTGCATGAAGCAAAAGAAACTGAAATTTCTTTACTATATACATTCTTCTACTCTAATGTGCCAGTACCTGTTATGACTCTCCCAAACAGGCATAGAGTGTGGCATTTCCCTAGCTTAGGTGGTTGTCTTTTGTGGGATACCTGTTAACACCCCCTGGCTGGTGATGTTCTGAGGAGCATGGTTTAGGAAAGGATCTCATGGGACTTAGAGGAAATTGAAGGATGTAAGCCATCAAAGACCACCAGAATGGGAACATTCCTCTCCTTTTAGTAGTTGCGTAACCTGGCACAAGCTGAAGTAAAATGTGTCACCTTTTTTGTTCAGGTCATTGGGCTACCTCTGATAGGGAGGAAGGCTTGAACTCTAGGATCTTGCCTTGAAGGGTTCAGGGCTGATGGAGATGGGAGGAAGGGCCCTTCATTCCAGCCTTGTGGGTCTTTACTAACCAGTCCTCTGCAGGGGCCACTCCACTGGGAATTCCTGCAATGGTGTCCTTGAGATATAGCTTCTCATCTGCCCTGCTGCAAAGCCCCTCATTCTAGGTCCTCTTCTCTACACAGCCTCCAGCCCAGGCTGCGTTCTATGGCTCTGGATCCTTGACACCTGCCCAACCTGCCCCCAGGTGGATGGCCCAGCCACCTAGACCTTTGTGTGAGTATCCCAGCCCTTCCTGCACTCAACCTGACCTGTGGGTGTGGGCCCCGTGAGGCTGTGGTAACTTAGGGGTCAAGGATCAAACCTGACTCAGCCACTTCCTGGGGTGGGTGACTTCACCTTTCTAAGCCTCAGTTTCCTCTTCTGAACAGTGGTGAGCCAGTGAAAGACACGCAGTGTAGCTATTACTGGTTATCTCCAAAGAATTCTCTGATTTGTGGCTCTGAAATTCTTACAGAGCTGAGAAAATGAAATTCTTCTGGCTATTTTGTTGATGAATGGTCCTTCTTTATAAGCGTGAAGTTCACGCTTGAAACCTTGGGTGGCTAAGGTGTGTGATCATGGTGCTTATGCATCTTGGGGCTCTGGGTAGACATGATTTGGCTCTGTCATTGCAGATTTTCACACGCCCCTCCCTGGAGTTCTGGGTTTGGGTGAATTCACTCATCTTTCTGCTGTGAACTTTCTAGTTCCCCTTCCCATTCTCTTGCTGGCCCTGGAGCCTTCAGGCCACAGTGTGCCACTCTGACTATGCCTCCTGCCCCCCAGCCAACCTTTCTCTCTCTATGCTGTCTGTACCACAAGCAGCCCACCCTCCAGGTGCCTCAATGGTTCGACCATCAGGCATGTCTCGTCGACCCCTGACCCCTGTCAGCAGTGTCAGACAGGCCTCTACCCAGGTGCCACACCCTGTGTCCCACACCCAAGGAGTGGGTAAGTACGAACAGGACCAAGAGGAATGCGGGTGCCACAAGGGTTTGGTGCTGGGGATGGCACTGGAAGGGGAGTCAGGACTGATCTGAGGTGACCTTGCCATATACCATCTTGGCCAGCAAGGCTGACTTGGGAGACTGTATGTAGCGTGGTAGATAGCTTGGCTTCCAGGTTCCCAGGACTAGTGCACTCCGTGGCCCTTGCTAACTACTGTATCTGATCACCTGATACTTAAAATAGGGATAAAAATAGTCCCTCCATTTTGTTATGAGGATTGATGAGCTCACATATACAAGGGCTTAGCATTGGACCTGAGCCTTAGTAGGTATTGCAGTGGCTGTGAGTAAGGGTGTATATTTTGACTGTAAGGCCAGCACATCTGTTCCTTCTCTAGGCAAATGTTCATATCTACTATGTGCTAGCCCTATGCTCTGCACTGGGGTTTCCGCATGAATGAGCCACACTTGGTCCCTGGCCCTATAGGTGGCTACCAGGTCCTGACACCCCTGCTTATTTTCTTTTTATTGTGGTAAAATATGCATAACATACAATTTACCACTTAACCATTTTTTAGTGTACAGGTCCGTAGCATTAAGTACATTCACACTGTTGTGAAACCATCCCACCATTCATCTCCAGAACTCTACTCATCTTACAGCACTGAAATTCCATACCCACTAAAATGAGACTCCTCATTCCCCTACCCCTAGACCCTACCCTGGCAATTGCCATCCCACCTTCTGTCTCTGTGAATTGGACGATTCTAGGTACCTCATGTAAGTGGAATTGTAGAGTATTTGTCCTTTTGTGACTGGCTTATTTCACTTTCCTTGTCCTCAGGATGCAGCTGTGTTGTAGCATGTGTGAGAATCTCTTTCCTTTTTAAGACTGAATAATATTGCATTGTATGCATGACCACATTTTGCTTACTCATTCGTTCATCAGTGGATACCTGGGTTGCTTCCACCTGTTGGTTATTGTGAATAGTGCTGCTATGAAAATAGGTGTGCAAATAGCTCTTTGAAATCACCCTCTCAATTCTTTTGGGTATATTTTCAGAAGTGAAATTGCTGGATGATACAGTAATTCTGTTTAATTTTTTGAGGAACCCCATACTGGTTTTTTCTATAGTGGCTGCACCATTTTACATTCCTACTGACTGTGCATAGTGTTCCAATTTCTTTACATTCTTGCCAACACTTATTAGTTTGTTTTTGTTTTGCTATGTTTTGTTTTTGGATGGTAGCTATTTGGACCCTGCTTATTTTTTTTTTTTTGCAGCCAACATTGGTACCCAGACCACAGGACCCAGCGGGACAGGATGCTCCACACCAGGCCGGCCTCTTCTGCCATACAGGTGTTCCTCAGCAGGACACAGCACCCATGGGGTAAGGCTGATTTAGCTGCCTGCTTAATCTGGGAGGCCTGGCTCAGAAACTTGGCTACAGTGTTGTTGGGCCTTTTGTTTTTCTTTTCTTGGCATATAAATTTTCACTTATTAATGCATACAATCAATAAAAGATCACCCTTGCTGACAGAAGGGAAAAGCGAGCCAAGGTCATGTTTTGTTAATTATAATTTGTCTTGTTTAGGTTAGTGCCACAATTAATTTATATTTCCTCAGTGTTTGTGTTGAACAACAAGGAAAGTATTCTAAGACTATGCTGAATATTTGAATGTGATTAATCTTCAAAAAAAATACCAAAAATATCTACTGTAATGAAACCAAAGGCTATTTATCTCTCTCTCCACAAAAAGATCTCAAATTCAACATTATCATATCCTGTTTAGAATTTCAATGTATCTAGTTTGAACTAATTCTTGTAAAATGAAGAATTTTTTTATTTGCTTGTTTGTTTGTTTATTTTGAGGTGGAGTCTTACTCTGTTGCCCAGGCTGGAGTGCAGTGACACACTCATGGCCACCCCAGCGTTGACCTGCTGGACTCCGGCGATCCTTCCACCTCACCTTCCAAGTAGCCGGAACTACAGGCTCGTGCTACCATGCCCAGCTATTTTTGATTTATTGTAGAGATGAGGTCTGTTGCCCGGCTGATCTTGAACCTGCGGGCTCAGGCAATTCACTCACCTTGGCCTCCCAAAGTGCTGGGATTACAGGCTGAGCCACTGAGCCCAATATTATTTATTTAAAAAAAATTTTTGTTTTTATTTTTTAGAAATGAGGTCTTGGAATCTTGCCCTGTCACCTAGGCTTGGAATACAGTGCCATGGTCATGGCTCACTACATTCTCAAACTCCTGGGCTCAAGCGATCCTCCCATCTCAACCTCACAAGTAGCTGGGACTATAGGCATGTACCACCATGACCAGTTAATTTTTAAAAAAATTGTTAGCCGGGCTCGGTGGCTCAGCCTGTAATCCCACACCTTTGGGAGGCTGAGGTGAGTGGATTGCCTGAGCCTGCAGGTTTGAGACCCGCCTGGGCAACTTGGCGAGACCTCATCTCTACAATAAAAATAAAAAAAATTAGCTGGGCATGGTAGCACCCGCCTGTAGTTCCAGCTACTTGGAGACTGAGGCGGAAGGATCGCCAGAGCTCAGCAGGTCAAAGCTGCGGTGACCGGGAGCGGGCACTGCCCTCCAGTCTGGGCGACAGAGTGAGACTCCAACTCAAAAACAAACAAACAAAAAAGAATTGTTTAAGAGATGGGGTCTTACTGTGTTGCCCAGGCTGGTCTTGAACTCTTGGCCTCAAGTGATCCTCCTGGCTTAGCCTCCTGAGTAGCTGGAATTACAAGCAGGTGCCACTGCACCTGGCTAAGAGTCATCTTTAAACAGAAAAAAATGTCTTTAAAGTTACCAAGATGTGAAAGGGTCAGAGGGTGCTGGAGATGTGTCCATAAAACTACTTGGAAAACGAGTTTGTTTAATTTTAATTTTTTTTATCAGAGTCTCACTCTGTTGCCCAGGCAGGAGCGCAGTGGCACAATCATGGCTCTCCACAGCTTCGATCTCCTGGGCTCGCGCAATCCTTCTGCCTCAACCTCCTGGGTGTTTGGAACTATGGGTGTATACCACCACACTTGGCTAATTTTTTTGTGGAGATGAGGTGTTGCTATGTTGTCAAGCTGGTTGCGAGTTCTTGGGCTCAAGCAATCCTCCTGCCTCACCTTCCCAAAGTGCTGGGATTACAGGTGTGAGCCACCACACCTGGCCAAAAGTGCTTTATTTGGCACAAAGTGATCAATAAGACATGGCTTTCATTTGGCAATGTTCCCTAGAGACCTTTACAGATTCACAGTATCACAGAAAATGTCTATATGAGAGCATAGCTTCGTCTTCTCATCCACCATGCCCTTATTAGCGACTCTGCTCCACCTGACCATCCAGACCTGTCCCCCTCCTCCCCCTTTCCAGAGCACTCCCAGCCTGTGTTCACTGCCAGGGTAAGTGTTTCAAGGCCTTGCTTGCCTATGGTGGTTAAGGGATGTGTCCCTGGCACCATGCAGGTCCAGGAGCCTGCTATGCACGTCCCTGGACAGGAGCCCCTGACTGCGTCCATGCTGGCTGCAGCGCCCCTACATGAGCAAAAGCGGATGATTGGTGAGTGGCTGGGTCTCCTACTCTGGAGCAAGAAGAAGGCTGAGAGCTGGCTAGCCTTCTGGGAAGCACCCTGAGTGGAGGTCAGATGTGAGGACAAGGTCCAGCTTTGTCACTGACTCACTGGCTGGGTGGGTGGTCTTGCCTAAGCTGCCTCTGCTTGAGGCTCCTGTTCTTGATGTAAAATATTGGTTGGACTAGATGGTTCCAAGGTTTCCTCCGGCTCTGTTATCCTATGACTTTGACTTAGGTTGGGGTCTCCCCAGATGCAGGGAGAGGAGGAAGGGCATGGTCTTGGGTTTCTGCTGGGAAGTAACCTGTAGGTGACAGTTCCTCACACCTCTCCTGAATAGAAGGATCTCTTGCCAAACTTCATCAGTTTCCCAGCATCCACTGCAGGGAGCTGGAAAATATGTGTACATTGGGTATCTACATGCTGTTCCCCACTACTCTGAATTCCTTGTGCTGTTCGTCTCCACCCCCACTGTCCATGACAGGCCTTGCTAAAAGATGCCTCTTATTGAACACAAGCATGTTCCCAGTTGGCAGGTTCTTTACTTCATGGCCACCAGGACCCCCAGACCCTTCACTGAAGATCCCCATTGCCACCACCCCATTGCTTCCTCAGCTTATTTAGGGCTTTGCCTCTTTACCCCACATCCCCTCACCAAAAATAGATGGGTTTAATGGAGGTAGGTTTTGTTAGCAGTTCCCTGTAAACATCTTCACTTTCCTCTTGGGAAGACCCCTTCCACCCCCACTTAGGCATGCTTGCTGGCTGGGCCCACCACACAGTGCTAAGATGGGCTGACCACCAACACTAGGCCCTATCGCTAGCAATACCTGATGGTGGAAGGTGGATTTATTGTAAGTAGTTTTTTTTCTACCCCCAAAAATATCTCAAGTTCAAGCATTATCATATCCTGTCCAGAATTTCAACATGTATACTACTTCAAACTATTTCTTGCAGAATGAACAAAGGTTGTCTTTAAATGGCAATTCATTTTGTGTCAGACCCTATGCTGCTGATTACTGCACATATAACATCAAGTTTGTTCAAATTATCCTCTAAGGTAGGGTTGCTATGCTCACACTACGGTTGTGTAAAGAGGCTCCCATTAAAGTTAAGAGCCACAAACTGGAAGAAGCAGTTCTGGGATGAGAGCCCAGATGTCCTCACTGCTCCACCTGGGGATGCTGGGGTATAAACCAGGTGTACACAAGCCATTTGAGGGTGTTTCATGCAGGGGAGCGGCTCTACCCCCTTATCCATGATGTCCACACCCAGCTGGCTGGCAAGATCACAGGCATGCTGCTGGAGATTGACAACTCAGAGCTGCTGCTCATGTTGGAGTCTCCAGAGTCCCTCCATGCCAAGGTAGGCTGGAGCCTGAGCAACAGGGAGTCCTGAGAGAGCAGAGCTAAGGACAAGGGCTCTCCTAGTCGAGCTATTGGGCAGCAGTTGGGGCAGATCAAAGTTTATCTTCCTGCAGATACCTGAAGGCCTGCTGAATCTTGGTATGGGAGAGGGCCTTAATGAAGTGTTTGCTACTTCAGCTCCGCTACAGACTAATTCTGTGTAGTTCCATAGGCAAGGTTTTGGTACAAGGAGGTATGTTCTGACTCAGTATAAGGATTAAGATTTTTCCAGACATCCAGCAGTGTACCTGTGGCAAAGGTGGCAGTAGGGCATGGGATCTTGCAAGTAGCAGTGGATGAAGAGAAATGCTGTGCATGGAGGAGAATCCATGTATCTACCATGCTGAAGCGGGGGCGGGGGGAGTGGTCAAGGCTCTTCTGGGACCTGCTGGGACAGCTGCACTAAGCCCCTCCCACCTTATGTCTCACAGATAGAAGAGGCAGTGACCATGTTGCAGGTACACCAGGTCGTGGAGCAGCCAAAGGTGTTCATGCACTGAAACCAGGTGGGTAGAATGCAGACAGGAGCAGCTGAGCCCAGGAGAAGCTGTAAAGAACTAGGCAGGGGCTGGGCTTGGTGGCTCAGCCTGTAATCCCAGCACTTTGGGAGGCTGAGGCGAGTGGATTGCCTGAGCCCGAGGGTTCAAGACCAGCCCAGGCAACGGGGCGAGACCTCGTCTCTACAATAAATAAAAAATTAGCCAGTAGTGTGCGCCAGTAGTTCTGGCTACTTGGAAGGCTGAGGTGGAAGGATCACCGGAGCCCAGCAGGTCGATGCTGGCGTGGCCATGAGTGTGCCACTGCACTCTAACCTGGGCAACAGAGTGAGACTCCAACTTAAAAAAAAAAAAAAAAAAAAAGAATGGAGCAGGGACTGACTCACAAACTCTCCAAGAGTCGTGCTGTGTCCCTGGTTTCCTTGGGGAGCATCAGGGAGTTTGGAGGAAGTCGTGAGCACTGAAGATGATTAACTGTGACTGGAATGGGTGGTGGTGAAGATTGTGCAGAGCGAAGGAGGTACCCTCTTGCCCACTGCCCTGCCTGGCCTCACGCAGACTCCATGCTGCCTGCCCAAGGGCCTGGCCTGGGCTAACCCAACCTTTTCTGTTGATGACCAAGTATCTGCTGTACTTAAAAATCATTTATTTTTCCCTTTTATCCCCAGAAAATGGAATCCTGGCCCCCATGGCTGCCATCAGAAGTGTTTCCTGCTCTCAGTTTGAAGGCTCTGTGAACTGTAGCTTGTGTCCCAATTGGCATGTATCTGTACTTGAGCTCTGTATGTGGAATGAAGGTTGGTCATCCATCCAGTCTATTACCCTTTGCTTTGTGCATTAAAAGTGCTGCAAAATCGATCTTGCCTTCCAGGAGGCCCTCTTGTGTCTTAGGGTGGTGAGGACAGAGAAAAGGGTAGACTTGACTGGTTTGGAGCTTGGCTGTAAGGAACAGAAACCCAAATGAGCACTGATGTACACTAGAACAGAAAATGTCAGGAACCGACCCACCAATGTACATGGATGACTGAATGAATGTCATCACGTAATGGACCAAAGTTGCTGGCATGTGCCTGATACTCCTGGCTTGAGCAGCTGCAGGGCAGGCTAACACCCAGTAGCTTCTTGGCTCCAATCTGACTGACTTGTGAAATATAAAAAAGAACCCTTGAGCAGATGTTTTAGGGACCTTCCCAGTTGAGGACATTCTTCTCCTATAAGGAATGGGGCTCTTTGGGACAGTTAGGGCTCACTTCCTATCAGGATGCATCCCCCAGCCCTTTGTCCTCTCCTGTACCTGAGGAGCCAAATGAGAGTGGAGATGATGACCCAGCAGGCTGGTTCTGCTAAAAATCAGAACCAGCAACAAAGTTGAGTCTTCAAGGTTGCTCTGCCATTTCATCTTAGCTCTTCATTCCTGTTCTTCACAAATATTATTTCAACCCTTCTCCACTCTTCAGTCTCCAGCCTGCCATTACCTTGCCTCACCTACTTCTCTGACTGCTTTTAATCTGTTCTCTATGCAGACTGTCTTCTTGCCAAAGGCTTACTGCTGGCATTGCTTCAGGCTCAATCCTGGACCCTCTCCTTTATCTCACTCCATTTTCTCCTCCCTGGATATCTAATTTATAAGCACATCTTCAAGTGCACCCAGTCTAGGATCACTCTTGATTTTCTCCGGCCCAGTTGTCTCTTGGGAGCTCCTAGGTCACATCTCTCACATCCCACTGCCTACTTGCCTTCAGCTCCTGGTGGTCTCTGTAACACTTCAGACTCATGTCTAAAACCAAGTTCATGACTTGGCATTTCCCCTCCTCCTCTGGTTCTTCCAGTGTTCGCTCAGTAAATGGCCCCACCCTCATTCTGTTTCAAAAGCCCAAATCTGAGGGTTGCCTCAGCCCTGCTGCCACTTTGTTTTCCCACCTCTCAACTTCCACTGGAAATTCATCATTTGTACTTCCTACTCTCAAGTCCTCCTACATCTCTCTAAGCCCACTACATCATCCTAGTCCCAGCTCAGCTGGACTCTGCTCTCATGGCCCCCACCCCTGGTTTAACTGCACCCAACCTAGTCCTCCAATTTTCCCTCTCATGCAGTTCAAAGCCTTTTTTCAAAATGCAGATCTGAAGTCTTGACCCTGCATAAATCCTTCAGTAGCTTCCCGCCATTAGAGTAAGGCCAACACTTACATGGACTATGAGATCCTGCGTGATCTGGCCCTCACATGGAATCTGCCGTCATTCCCATGTCACTTTTTTACCTTCTATGGGGGTGCTGAGTGAACTTCCATTATGGTCATTAAGGCAATCACATCAGTAGCAGTGTGTCCCTTTCCTAATGTTGACTTATGAGAAGCAGTTTTAATCCTCAGAGCCTCTGGAAATTACATAATGGTGATAAGTTTCAAAGACAGCTGATGGGGAAGAGGAAGCTTAATATTATACTCTTGCTTAGAAATGTTTAAAGTACAAAATGGAGCCTCTTTAGAGTGTGCTGGTCTTGCCTTCCATGTTTTCACCAGCAAATCAAGACACCTGCTTTCTAGAGCTCGAGGATGTTAAGTCTTGTGACTGGGCGTCACCACGACATCTACCTCAAATAGGTCATGCCTGCATGGTCTCGACAGTGCCCACAGGGTTTGTCTGACTTTAGATTCCACTTCAGCCTAGAGGTCTGTGACTACTCAGACAGCAAGACAACTCATCCTTTAAAAACGTTCAGAAGCAGTGTGCTTGCAGCAGTGTTGCTTAGCACTATGTGATGGGCGGGAAGGCAGCCCTTAATTTCAGCCAGATCCCAAAGTCTCTCTAGCCTCACCCCATACCCTGCTTTGTGAACAGAACAGCCCTTTTTGGCCTTTGTACTCACCACCCTGCCCTCCCTGCCAGGGCCTTACATGTGCTGTTCTGTCTCTTATACAAGCTGCTTCCCCACCTTCACTAGTTAACCTCCCATTTTAGAACTCGGCTCAAGCTCTACTTACTCAGGGAGCCCTTTCTCTCCACTGCACCACATCTCCCCACTCAGGCAGGTGAAACACTGTTGGATAACCCCTTCACAACACTTAGGCCACAGCAAACTTTATACGTGGGAGATTGTCTGATGACCTTTTTGCCTTCCCACTAGACTGCCAGGTCTCAGAGCAGGGACTGTGTGTCTACCCACTGTTGTCTTCCTAGCACTAGTCAGTGCCTGGCTCATGCAGATAGTTCAGTAAATGTGTTTATCAAATGGATGACTACCCAATAAGTAACAGCTTCTATTATTACTACTAAGGTCCAGGCACAAAGCTGAAAAGGCATAAATGAAAGCACAAGACATTTATGTACAAGAAGGCCTTTTAATGCAATGCTTAAACACACAGTACAACAAAATCAGTCAGTTCAAATTAACTTCAACATATTACAAAGAACTATGAAGCCTGGAGAAGGCCACTGTTGGAGCAAAAAGGCAATTCCCTGCCCAGAAAGGAAGGACACTGACCTCAAGGAGGCCTTTCTCCCCAGCCCACCTCCAGGAGCAGCAGCCACAACCACTGGGCTCTTGAAACAGCTTAGGTGCCTCAATGCAGAAGGCAGCAGCAGAGTCAAGGACAGAGCCATTCAAGGCTCCGCCTTCCCACCAAAGGAGGGCCCGGACAAAAGGCACTGGGGCTCAGACACACAGGAGACTGTGCCAAGGACAGGGCAGGGACAGCAGCTGCACACTTGGGAGTCTGCAGCCCTGGAGAACCAGCTCAACAGGCTGCTTTGGGTCAGGATTTTCTGTCTTATTCCTTTCTCCCTCCCCCCCAGGAGCTCAGACTGTTCAGATGAACTGCAGTGAGGGGGGACTGGTGAAGCTACAGGGCAGCGCTTAGGCTGGAGCACGCTTGGGGTGGGGACAAAGCCAAATGCTTTGCTGAGGGCCTGTCTGTGATCTACCAGCTGAGGCAGGGGGGAATGGGGACACTTCATGAGCTTCACACTTCAGCTCTAGTGGGGGCCTTTCTGGCGAAACAATGACATCTGTGTTTGACTACATTGAGCTTAACTTGAACAAGCAAAGCTTCTGAATGGGGTTGGGGGGCCATCAAGGGGCCGAGGAGGGTGCTTCAGAGCTCACTTGGGGCATGCTGGGTTTCAGGAGCAAGTGCAGAGGAGGCGGCCCCTGGCTTCTCTGGGTGAGGTCAGGCAGAGATTTCCTGCTGCTCTTTTGGGGTTTTAGTTCAGGTTTTGCTTCACTTCCTGCCGCAACTTCTGTGCTGGGCCATTCCTGGGCTCAATCTGTAGGAGGCTGCTGATGTCTGCAAAGCTGGATTTATAGTCCTAATAGGAGAGAGAAGAGTGTGGGAAAGGCGCCCTGACTGGGCAGGGGACAGCTGATGAGGCAGCAGAGTGTTTTCAAACCCCAGCCCACAGGCCTGCCCTATGCTAGCCTGGGCCCAGGAGGAGAGGGACAGCGGCGGATGCCGTCTCACTTTGGCTACAGTCCGGAAGAGCAACTGCTGGCAAACATCTCTGTAGTGGTGCTGAAAACTTTTGGCCAAAATCTTTTTACCTTGAGTGCCTTGTAGGCTTGAGCTCGTCTGTAAAACGCCTTCACATTCCTTCCATCCAGCCCGAGGGCATCTGTGCAATCTTTCACTGCTTCCTTATACTGCTTCAGGACCAAATAGCAGAGCGCTCTGTTGGGGAAAGGCCATTTCAGAGGCTTCATTCACTGCTTATGGGCTACCGACAGGCTGGGAGGCACTCTGAGAAGTGACCTCCAATTTGCTGAACACCCCTGCTTTGTGTTTGCTTTATATCTTTCTCAATCCTCACCACAAACCTAGTACCTCTTACAGATGAAGAGTGCTAGCTCAGAGGGACGTAGGAACTTGCCCCAGGTACCACCAGCACTGAGAGGCAGATCCTGATGCAAACCAGGGGAGCGTGCAGGACTCCAAGCCTGGACCTTGTTTCGTTCTATCACTCTGTACTTCACTCTCCTATGCTCTTGCAAGCCCTTGACAGATTACAAAATATCTACTTTAAGAAAAAACGAGGCCAGGTGTGGTGGCTCACGCCTATATTCCCAGTACTTTGGGAGGCCGAGGTGAGAGGATTGCCTGAGCTCATGGGTTCCAGACCAGCCCGGGCAACTTGGCGAGACCTCATCTCTACAATAAATCAAAAAAATTAGCTGGGTGTGGTGGTACATGCCTGTAGTTCCAGCTACTTGGAAGGCTGAGGTGGAAGGATCACCTGAACCCAGTAGGTCGAGGCTGTGGTGGCTGTGAGTGTGCCACTGCACTCCAGCCTGGGCAACAGAGTAAGACTCCAACTCAAAAAAGAAAAAACAATTACTGAACTCTAATTAATGATAGGATGCTGACATATTAGGGGTAAAATGTAAAGACATTTGCAATTAACTCTGAAATGCTTCAAAGATAATAAGGTAGATCAACAGATGGCCAAACAGTGATAAAGCAAATATGACAAAAGATTAATTGTAGAATTCAGATGGTAGGTATATGACGTTCAGTATACAAGTGTTTCAACTGTCCTATATTATGAAAATTTTCATAATAAATATTCTGCATCTGTGGGGAAAAAAGCACGTGTGTATCTTACTCCACAAGTCTATTCCTTCTCTCCAAAGACAGTCACTAAAAACAAGATGGTCAGATGTCTGGGAGCACATGATGTAAGTTCATTCATTCCGTCTCATTATTTTTAATGGGTGCAGGGTATTCACTAAGTTGAATGTACCATAATTTATTTTACCAATCCCCAGTGGGAGGTATTTTTTTGTTGTTTTCAGTTTGTAAATAAATGACACTTCAATTAACATCCTTGTGTGAGGAACTGCTGGGTCAAAAGACACATGAATTTTAAATTTTGATTGTTATTGCCAAAATACTTTCCAAAAAAGTTTCGCTCTTAAAAACAGTTGTTGACAGAGCCTGTTTTCCTACAACTGTATGCCAACCATGGGCTTTAAACTTTAATTTCTGCCAATATGGAAGAAAACAGGATCTCACTTTTAATTTCACTGCTTTAGAAATAGGTAAAGCTGAATATCTTTACATAAAGTTTTTAAAATTTTTAACTTAATAAAATCAAGTTTCTGTAACTTTTCCTTTTATGACTCCTATGAAGTTTATTTCCTCTATATAAGAATATCTTCCTGGGCCAGGTGTGGTGGCTCACACCTATAATCCTAGCACTTTGGAAGGCCGAGGACAGAGGATTGCTAGAGCCCAGGAGTTCAAGATCAGTCTGGGCAATATAGTGAGACCTTGTCTCACAAAAAAATAAGAAAATTAGCTGGATGTGGTGGCGCACACCTGTAGTCCCAGCTACTTGGGAGGGTGAGGGGGAAGAATTACCTAAGCCCAGGAGATTGAGGCTGCAGTGAGCCATAATCATGCCTCTACACTCCAGCCTGGGTGACAAAGTAAGACTCTGACCCCCCCCCCAAAAAAAGACTACCTTTCCTACCACAAGATAATTAACCCACATGTTCTAGAAGTTTTTGGCTTCACTTTTTACATTTGAAACTATGATCCACTTAGAATTTATTTTAAAATAAGAAGTGAGGTAGGATTTAGGTTTGTTTGTCTCTTGTCTAGCTAACCCAATACCACTTATTGAATAATCTCTCTTTTCCCCACACTGTATCATACACCAAGTTTTCTTATGTTATTATTCTCATATTTTCCTGACAAACTCTGGAATCATTATCATGAATTTAAAGAAGAAAATTCTACTAGTCCTTTGTGGTTGCATGAAATTTATAAATTAACTTAGAGAAAAAAACTTCTCCTTGTAGCATTTTAAAGATGTGTGACTCCAAAGTTTCTGTTCCTCTTCACTCACTTATGTTCTCTCCCAAACTCCTTTGTAATTAAAACCTTTCTGATTGGATACAATAATCATCCTATTTACCAAAGGCCAAAGGTGTTTATTTTATAAGTCAAGGTTCACACAAATTCTTCAGCACTCTTCTCTCCCACTGAGAGGCAGAGAAGTCTATGTTCTTTCCCTTGAATTGAGATGGGCTCTATGATTGCTCTGACCAACAGAGGACAAAGGAAGGGACATGATATGATTTCCAAGGCTAGGTCACAAAAGGCCTTGTAACATCCACCTTGTTCTCTGGAAATACTTGCTTTTGAAGCTTTGACCTGCCATGGGAGAAGCCAACTACTGTGAAGCCACCATGCTATAGGGAAGTTTAAGTCAGCACATGTGAAAAGGCTGGCAAAGAACAAGATGAAAGTGCCAGCTTGCTCTAGCAGGTCCATCACCCAGCCATTGGAATTATCCATCCCGGCTGCCAGACAAAATATGAAGAAGCCTTTAGAGGACTCCAGCCCCAGCTACCATCTTGCTGACCCTGCGTGAGACTTCAAATGAGAACTGCCCTTCCCAAATTCCTGACTCACAAATTACGAGCAAGATAAAATGGTTGTTGTAAGCCACTAGGTTTTAGAATCATAGTCCCTGATTTAATCTTTGAACGTACAAGAATTCTAAGGAAACTAAAATTTTCTCCTAATAGGCCCTGGCAATTTAAAGTAATAGTCAAATTTCTACAAAAGGGAGGAACCACAGGATAAGCTTCATGTACTATACAGTGACTTCTAAGGATTATATTTAAAATGATAGATGTGTAATCTTGGCCTATAAAATAAACACCCTTGGCTTTTGGTAAATGGGATGATTTTGTATGCAGTCAGAAGGTTTTAATTACAAAGGAGTCTGGGAGAGAACATAAGTGGGTAAAAAGGAACATAAGCTTTGGAGTCACAAAGACTTGGCATAACTCCCAATGCCACTGTGTATTAGTTGACTAACTCTGTACTCATTAATTCATCTTTCTGAGCCTAATTAGGTAAAATGGGATGATAACTTAACTTGAAGAGTTGTGAGTACTAAGCGAGACTCTTATGAAAGACATTTCAGGACTGGCACGTTGTAGTTGCCAGGAGCCCAGGAGTTCAAGACCACGTCTCTACAAAAAAATTTAAAAAATTAGTTGGGCATGATGGCACATGCCTGTAAGTCCCAGCTTCTTGGGAGGTTGAGGCAGAAGGATTGCCTGAGCCCAAGGGGTCCACGTTGCAGTGAACCATGACTGTGCTACTGTACTCCAGCCTGGTAACAGAGTGAGACTCTGACTCAAAAAAAAAAAAAAGACTAACCCTACAAGATATTATAAAGTAACAGTAATTAAAACAATGTGGACCAGACGTTTGCATGAAAAACAGAATTTAAACAAAACTTTGTCTCAGCTGTAGTAAAAATCCAGAAAAATGAGTTGATAGAGGTATTCAGCAGCACAAAGGTAAGTAAGGCTAAAGAGAGTCCAGAGATAGAGGAGTTAGAAGACAATGCCACGAAGACATGGGACAAGTTAGCCTAGAAGACTGAGGCACCCCTGCTCCAAACTTGCAAAATTCAGGCTTTAAAACGAAAGGCTTTCTTTTCAACTCATTTGGCAACAAAAACTGCCCTGACCTGACATGAAGCTACTTAGTTTCTTTATCCCACCCCACGTGGGAATTTAATTAAATTCAGTAAGCTGCCTCAGGCCTTGCTGAGGTGTTATACAATTCAGTATATGGACTGTATTACCTTACTTAAAGCTAAAACACATTTTATCACAAGAGTTTGGAATAAGAAACAGTGTGCCCATATAGATCCAAGATTTTTGAACAATGATATATGTATGTTGGTGGGGAAGAAGAAACAGCTATGTAACATTTTATAATAAATGTTTCATACTAAGTGCTTCTATCAGATACGATCCCTTGCTGAATGTTTCAACCTTCTGAGAGCAAAATTAACAGGAAGATCTTGTTGGAGCCAGACTCTAATTCTGACACCACTATTTACTGGCTGGGTGAGCTTAAGCAAAGCCCTTCCTTCTCTGAGCCTTAATGTTCTCAACTTTATTATTTATTTATTTATTTATTTATTTAAATCAGGGTCTCACTATCACCCAGGCTGGAGTGTACTGGCATGCTCACAACTCATTATAGCCTTTATTTCCTGGGTCCAAGTAATCTTTCTGCCTCAGCTTCCCAAGTAGCTGGGACTACAGGCATGCACCACCATGCTTGGCTCATTTTCTGATCTTCTGTAGATATGAGGTCTTGCTATGTTGCCTAGGCTGGTCTCAAACTCTGGGCTTGAGTGATCCTCCCACCTTGGCCTCCCAAAGTGATGGGATTATAGGTGTGAGCCTCTGTGTTTGGCCATGTTCTCAACTTTAAAAGAGGAAGACCACCTTCCACCTATACCTCTGAGCACTGTTGCAAAGCAGTGATTCCCGTACAATAAAGGGACGGTGTCCTGGCTCCCAGGCTCTCAGTCAGTGGTCACTGAGAGCAGCTCCTGGTGCAGGGCTTTCTTACAGGCCCACAAGTCTAAATCCTCAGGCTAGACTGCATGCACCCAGGCAATGGTTACTTCATACACTTACTTCTGAACCAGTGCTGTCAGTCAGAGATGGTGCCTAAATTTCTAACAGGAGAGCCTTGGAGAAGTCTTAGGGTAGAGAGCAGGGTTGGGGGTGGAGCGGCAAAGACTTGTGTTAAGGTTGTATCTGCATAGCAAGCACATGCTTTTACTTACACTGTATGCTTATCAAAATTCTGGTGAGAGGGGCTAACCAAGCCCAGGGTACCCTTTGGTGTCCCTCAGTTTTTACCCCTTCAAGAGAGTAAATGCCACTGGCAATGCCTGGCTTGCAGTGTGAACATATATCTTGAGCTGTAACATACTGACTAAATGCTAGGGATGAAGCACCCACCACAGTCCAAGAGACCTTGGAACAAAACATTCAATGTCCTGAAATCCCCCAGGCCAGCAAGCTGTGTAGGAGTTACCTGTTGCTGTACGTGACAGATTCCAGGTTACTAAACAAGAGGCTTTCACTGTACTTCTCAATAGCTTTCTTATGGTTTCCCTTCTTTACAAGCTCATTGCCTTCTTCCTTCAGAACTTTGGCTCTTTCCACATCCCCAGCAGAAGGCACTAGATACAAATTCAGAAGAGGAAAAAACCATGGAGCAGGTACTCAGCTGAGATCAGTGAGATCTCTTCAGCATCATCCCTTCCTAGTTCTCTATAATTCTCTCTCCCCCTAGAAGAAATCATCCTTTCTGATTGATGATTGCCTCCAACTGCCTCTGGGAAATTAAACAGTTTTCATTCAGAAGAGGTTGGGAGCTCCTGACATAAACATATTATAAATGCACACAATATCATATAGATGATAAAAAGTAACCCAGGTTCTAGCCTTGGCACTACCACTTGGTAGCTTGGAAGATCTTCTGTGACCTACCTAACTTTCCTACCAATCTCCTCACCAATACAATAGGGGTAATACTTAATCTACACATGATTACTTTCAGGGTCAAATCTGAGAATACATGAGAAAGTAAACAATACCCTATAAACTTAAAGCAGGAGAATAAGTAAGTAAATATTAACACACAAGGATCAGGTAAAGACAGGGTATAGATTCTGGGCTTTCAGAAAAGGATGGATGAGCATGTTATTCCTTAGCTCTGGGCTGAGCCTCTGAGGACCTAAACATGCAGCTCTGCTCCAGTCTTCAAGGAGAGAAGAGAGAATAAGGTGAAATCCAAGCTGCTCACCTGGTGTTCAGGCTCTTTACTGCTTGGCCCCAATTGGTTATTCCAGCCTCAGCTCCATATCACCTGGTTTTTAATTTTTAAAAACTATCCTTATAAAATAATGAGTATTTATGACCAGGGCATGGTTACAGGAATAAAATTAACACCCTGAACTCATTCCCCAGCTCAAGAAACAGAACATTACTAGGACCTTTCAATTGCTGTGGGCCCCTCCCCAATTCATGCCACCCCTGGAGGAAACTCTTATTATTATTCCCAATTCTGTGCTTTATTTTCTCTTGCTTTTCAATTCCCAATTCTGTGCTTTATTTATTCTTGCCCATAAACCATTTGTTGTTGACTTTGCTTTTGAACTTCATACAGGTGATTACATAATTCTATGTATTCTTTTACATCTTGGTTTTTCTTTCTTCTCCCTCTCAAAATTGTACTTATAAGACTCATCTGTGTTGATGCATATACTTGTTCATTCATTTTCATCGACTTGTCCATTCTCTTGTTTACGAAGAGCTGGGTTATTTTACTATCACACACATTCTGCTGAGAATGTTCCCACAATTCCCTGAGCACATGCACATAGTTTTTCTAGAAGGGGAGTCTTGGTGTGCTGCGGAGCATGCACAGCTCAGCTTCACCTGACCCTGTAGCACACCCCTCCCTGCAGTCACACTCATTCCCACTGCATACCCCACGTGATTTCATTCTCCAGCTCTCTCCACTGGCTCTGCAAAGAATTCACTTCCCTTCCCACCTGATGACCTCATTTGTCAAAGTCCAGCTCAAGCCGTCACCTCCACTGTCACCTCCT
Organism: Carlito syrichta; assembly: GCF_000164805.1. Taxonomy (NCBI): domain Eukaryota; kingdom Metazoa; phylum Chordata; class Mammalia; order Primates; family Tarsiidae; genus Carlito; species Carlito syrichta. Next base: position 581,187 of record NW_007253291.1, read on the forward strand.
CTGAGAGCATTTCCCTGACTCTCCCAAGCACTTAAGCCAGTTCCTATTTTTACTCCCCCAGACACTAAAGGCTCTAAAGTATGTGTTCCTCCTTTGTGTTTGAAGATGCTGTCTATGTGTCTCCATCTCTCATGAGACTGAGAGCTTACTGAGGACCAAGACTGCCCCATCGTCTCTGTGTCACACTGCTTAGCACAGGGCCTGGAATACATGGCTAAGTGACAAAACAAACAGTAGGTGCACGGAAGCCACCTAGTTCACTAACACGCCACATTTTCATTCTAGAGAAGAGTGGGGAACACTTTCCAGAGTAAATGCTACCCATGACCAGATAGATGTACTCCTGGGAAGGTAACTCCTGTCCTCCCCAATACCTAGAGGCCACCAACACACAGCAGGGCTCCAGCCCAGAGCCCTTCTGCACCTCTAGTCTAAATCCCTAGCTTGCTGGGTGAGGACAATTCCCCTGGGACATTAAAAGAGCTTCCTAATGCCAGACAAACATCCTCTCCATTTTACACTGTCGAGAGCAATCTCCTGTGCTGGCTTCTCAGCTTGGATCTCCCTGCTCTTATTCCACCTTCTCCAGGGATTCACAAAGAGCATGTGCTCCTGGGGAAGCACCACTCCCTAGCTGTAGGGGTGGGGAGGGTGGCTCAGGGCTAAGCTAACCACAGCATCTCATCTGGTCACAGTGACTAGTTCAGGGAATGGCCTGTGACCAAACAGGTCGGAATAGGTTGAGAAAATATGTGAGTTAGGGATTTTGGGGAGGGGGAGGGTAGATATTCTCTCTTTTCCTAAAAGCTATATATCTATATCTATAGCTATATATAGCTTTTATATATATATAAAAGACTTTCTTCCTGAGTCATGAGGTATAGTGACAGTGTATGGATGTGAGGCCAGGAACTGTGACAGCTGTTTTACTCCTAAGAGGGAAGCCTGCCCAAAGACAAAGCTAACACACAACAGACGAGAAAGCTGAGAGAAATACAAAGAAATGGAGTCAGAGTATGTTAATGTGGTGAACTTCTGCAGCAAACCTTGTCTGAACTCTCTCTGGACTTATCAGTTATATGAGTCAATACATTCCCCATACTATTTTTACCACATTGAGTTTTCTGTTCTTATAACCAAAAACATCCTATGTGATACATCCCAAATCCACGAGAGCAAAGGGAAGGAAACTAACATCATATACCCATGTGCCAGGCCGGGAGTTTTATATGCCTGTCATTTAGTTCTTATAGCTGTGAGGTAGATTTTATCATTATCCTCACTAGACAGCTGGGAGGCAATCTTTAAGATGTTAAGACTCTTATTTAGTTGTATTTACTTTGTTTATCAGATTATTTGTATAAGTCAGCTAAACAAGGCCATTTTTTTACAGGACTACTCTAAAGAAGGTGGCTACCAGAGACTGCAAGACCCTTCGGGAAGGAGTTACAGCTCACCTCTGCTCTTTGGAGTCAGAGTTTCTTTGGGCTTGATTTTGGCTGTCTCCTCATGGTTCTCCGAGGGCGAGGAATTCCACCTCTTCTGGGCTGATGCAGGCACCAAAGGGATAGAGGGCAGCTTCAGGCGCCACTCAGGCCCAAGTGAGTCCATGAGAGCTCTGGTCATTCTGAAAGGGAAGACAGAATGGCAGGGAGGCTTCCAGGCTGGCCAAGATGACACTCCTCCTTTCATACACCCTTTCAGAACAGCTGGGGGTATCATCTTCCCCTGGTCTGAACCATCTCTTTATATTCTCCAACATGCCTGCCGCAACATAGGAACAGGAGTCTGCCACCCATAAACATTATCTCAAATTAACTACCATGACACTCCTTCTCTGGAGTTTGGTCACCCTACATTACCTTTAAAGTGGTGATCTGGGCACTTAACCCTTACCCCAAAAGACTACACATTCTCCAAGAAAGGATCACATGTTTTGTTTCATATTTTCTCAATGACAAGTACAAAGTTGTGCAAGTACCTGACATTTGTTTAACACTCAAAGACTTTTAAAAACTGCAAATCTTATTCTCAAATATGACAGCCCTTCGAGGGTTCCCGTTTCTGTAGGCTACCATGGCCTGTGAGTCTGGTTCCCTCCCTCCTCTCCCCTTTTATCATGTGCCACATTCCCTCCAGATCCTTATGTGTAAGATTCTGCTTTCTCCTCTATCCAAAACAATACCTTCCACTTTAGAAAAAGATTGCTACCTTCTACTCTGGCGAACTCCTACTTATTCTTTAGGTCTCAGCTTAAAGTGGCGCTCAGGGACCATGTCCAAGTTGTTAACTGATCTCTAACACCTAGTATATTACCTGGCAACCACTAAGGCCCAATAAGTATGTGTTGAGCAAGTGAATAAAGCCAACTGTATACTTTTTCTGCTCCTATCAGTATGTTCCTATGTTACAAGAATGAAAATCATTCAGACTGATATTACTACAGATTCAGTCTCCGACTAGGCTTTTTCCTGGTAGATTCAGCTATTTCAAACCTCTACTCTCCTCAAACCTGTTCCCTAACCTTTCTCCTTTTCAAAGCAAATCCCTTCATGCTCCAAATACCAACCTACCTGCCTGGGTACCCAATCCTTCCTATTCCTCTCCTGTCACAATGCCATTGGCCCAGGTCCTGCTGCAATGCCAGTCAGGCATATAACTGGCCTATTTTGTGGAATAATAAATATTAAAAGCTTAAGTCCTACCAAAGTAATGAAAAAAAAACTAATAAATAACAGAAGGCAAAGAGAAAACAAAGGGTGTTGGCAAACAAGTCACATCAGAAATTGAGCACTAAATGTATACCATGAAGTCCTGTTCAGGGTTTGCTATTGAGTGTGGTGTTTGGCTTTCTAGCAGCACACGCAAAGTGGGGAAACAGGATCAGTATACAAGTGACGGTATCCATGAGACACAAACAAACAACTGTTCAGAGACCAGAAAGAAATTTCACTTGAGGGTCCTCAAGGAGGGGTCATACGTAATATACTGAACCATGTTCACAAACACTATCCCTCCAGGATTGTGTCTTAGCTGCTTGGGCTTGGGTCTCATTCCCCTGGTTAGAGTTATTTCTCTGAAGACAAGAAGGGTCTGCATCTCCTTTTCATTTTGGTGCCCTCCTACCCCCTGAATCTAGCACAGCACCTTAAACAGTTCAATAAATTCTACTAAGTACAGGAATTAGCACACTTAGACCAAAAAAAAAAAAAAAATCAATCTCAGTGATTGTGATTCCTTAAACAGCTGCTAAATGCAACAGTAGATTCTCCTTCCACTTTCCCCCACAAGCCCATCAGTCATTTTCTAAATCTAACCAAAGGGATTCCAGCCCTCCTCCCCCCCCCCCCGCCCCCCGCCAAGACAACCAAACCAACAGCCAAAGCCAGTTGAGGAGGACAGGGAGACTGCCACAGTGAACAGGGCTCACCTGTTGATGCCTTCCAGGGCTGATGTCACACTATTATCAATCTGCAGCACAGTCTTATAGTCAACATAGGCCTGAGGGTACTTCTCCAGAGCCTCATAGGCAGATGCTCGCCGCAGCAAGGGCTTAATGCCGAAGGGAACCAAGGCCAGTGCTCTAGAACCAGAGGCAAAAATGTCATCTGGCTGCTGAGCCACCAGGGTTTCCCCAGTCTCTTTCAGACAGGGTCATCTGCAACACTCAGTGAACAGGAGGTAATTTCTGGCAGAGAGATACTGTTAAAAATGTCAAAGCTCAGAACAGAGACTTTTCAACTTAGAATGAAAGAGGGAGAGGAAAAGGGCAGACAGCCACTAATATTGTGAAATTTGTGGTCCCGTGCATAAATTTCCATAGTTTCAATCAAGAACAAGTGCCTCATGGCTTTCATGCTACTATTTGCTTTTAGACTTGTGGCCCAGGGGGTATAAAAAACAGGTGTTGGAGTCAAAGGAGGTGGTGTTTGAATTCCACCTGTGGTGTTCTGATAGAGATGTTGATTTTCATCCACAGTCCTTGTTACTATCTTTTGTTATAATGTTGGGATCCTTTAGGTCTCAGAAGCAGGCCTCAGGAAACAGAATTTCTGACTTTCTCCTGTCCTCCTTTCACCTGCCCCAGGCAGGACTCTAATCTGATTGTGGATCAAAAGACTATCATTCCAGAGAGTCCTGCCCCATACCCCAGAGGAAGGAATGCTGCAAAGGGAGACCAAGAAATTTCTGAACAGATAGATAGACCTTGTTGGGTTTGGACAATGTGCTTTCTGTACAATCACATTCCTATGTGGTTGTCAATAATGCCTGTGTGATGCAGCTGCCATAAAAACCCAAAAGGACAGGGTTCAGAGAGATTCCAGGCAGCTGAACACGTGGAAATTCCTGGAGGGTGGTGCACCCAGGGAGGGTATGGAAGCTTTGCGCCCTTTCCCCCATACCTCTTCCTACACATCTGTCTCTTCATTTGTGTCCTTTATAATAAATTGGTAAATGTAAGTAAGTATTTCCCTGAGATCTATGAGCCTCTCCAGCAAATTAATTGAATCCAAAGAGGATATTGTGAGAACCCCAACTTAAAATCAGAAATTTCAGAGGTTGGGACTTGGACTGATGTGTAGGGGGCAGTCTTGGGAACAGAGCCCTCAACCTGTGGGATCTGACACTATCTCCAGGTAGACAGTGTCACAATTGAACTGGGGGACATCCAGCTGGGGTCCACTGCTTGATGTGTAGGGGAAATCTCCCACATTTACTCAGAGAAGTTTTCTTCTGTGTTGATGATTGTTGCAGTGGTGATGTAAGAGCAGAGAAAAAACTTGATTTGGGAGTTTTTCCAAAGCACCACCTCTACCACTAACCATGTGACCCAGGCAAATCATTTTATCACCCTAATTCTCAGCAACCCAGTTCTGGCCTGGGAAGAAAGCACGGTAAACTTACCCCACAGATCAGTCATGAGCACTCAAAGGAGAAAATCTAGCACAAGGCCTGGTACAAATTAATCTAACACAGTTCTATGAGAATGCTCACATTCCTCTTCCTCTCTATCACCAGGGCACAAGTCTAAAGCAACATCACAGGATATCAGTTCTGAAAACACATTTAGGGCATACGTGCTAGTTTAGTGATCATAACAGAAGACAATACTAAGCTGGCTTGAAGAAGAAATATGAAAAATTGTGCAACGTCCTCTACAATTGGTCATTGATGAATACCATTTTCTTTCTCCTTGTTTCTTTTGAGACAATCTATTAACCTCTAAACCTTCTTCTTTCCTTTCCTCCTTCCCTTCCCTTCACATACCCCGATCCCAGAAAAATACCTGGGCAAGTCAGTCACTGGTCTGCAACTCTATGCCATCCCCAGGTTCCAAATCTCACAAAGACTTTAAGGCCCACCTCTAACTGCCCATCCTACTCCTTTTTCAGCAGCAAAGCCAAGGCTCCAAAGACACAGTCAAGAGCCACAAGGACCAAGTATAGCCTCCCAATCTCGGTGACCTGGTGAAACTCAGTGATACTTTCTTAACACCTGTCATAGATGTAAGTGATGGGATCCTTCCAAAGAAGAAACAAGTCAGATAAACCCAGCCTTCTCTTCTGAAACCCTCAGGCACCCCAAATACCCCTGGACACTTACGAAGTGCAATCCTTGATGCAATCTCCGCAGTTTCCATCCTTCAAGTGGCATGCTGCTCGGTTGGAGTAGAGAATACTTTCTTCTTCTGGGTCAAGAGAACCTGCCCAGGTGGAGGCAGCAAGGGTGAGAAAATCATCAAGTTGGGAAGTGAATGCCTTGGGACACTGGGATGCATTTCACACCTGGAGCTTTCTGAGCTTTGAGCAAAAGAAGTGGAGATGACTGTAACCTGATCAGGGTTTTTGGTCCAATGGGCTGGCATGTTTGTCATTCTTTTTTGGGGGGGCGGGCAGTTGGAGTCTCACACTGTCCCCCAGACTGGAGTGTAGTGGCACACTCTCAGCCACTGCAGCCTTGACCTGCTAGGCTCAGGTGATCCTTCAGCCTCAGTCTTCCAAGTAGCTGGAACTACAAGCGTGTGCCACCATGCCCAGCTGATTTTTCTTGATTTATTGTAGAGATGAGGTCTCACCAAGTTGCCCAGGCTGGTCTCCAACCCATGGGCTCAGGCAATCCTTTCACCTTGGCCTCCCAAAGTGCTGGGATTATAGGCGTGAGCCACTACACCCGGCTGTCTCATGTTTGTCATTCTTACATGACTGCAAAGACAATGAACTTTTTACCATTCACAGGAAATCAAGCACTTCCTCAATTCACTCATTCTAGCACTGAACTTGGTACCAGACAAAAGACAAGCATGAAAGAGCTGGCTTCTGCCTCAAAGAAATCCATGCTATAACTACTTGGGGGTTGGGGGTGTGTGTGTGTGTTGTAAACCCAATAGAGAAAATAATACAAAGGAAAAGAGCAATATGACAAAGAGCTTGACCAAGAGGGACAGGGACATGAAAGACAGAGACTAGTTCTACCTGATCAGGCCAGAGAAGACTTTGCCAGGAAAGTGATAACTGAGCTGGGTCTGACAGGACTACAGAGAACTTAATAAGGGGAAAGACTCAAGCTACCCAATGGGGAGGAGAATCATTAGACATTGTCCTAAAGGCAGTCCTTACCCTCAGGAATGGCAGAGGCTCAAGTCCTCAGTGTGGCCAAAATGACTTTCATTTTTAAAGATAATTTTCAACCAGGGCACAAATCTAAAGCAAAGTCACAGCAATGTGACTAGCATGGGCTTTAATTTAAAGAAGAATTGAAAACAGGCTTTTTGAAAATGTTTAAACATACAGAAGACCACATCTCAGTATCCACCACTAGATGTTAACATGTTATTATATTTGTTTCTAAACACTTGTATTTTTCATATAGCTAAAGCTTCACTCATCCCCAACCTTTTCTCTGTGGTCCCTCCTTAGACCCCTAGAGGCCAGTGCAATCTTGAAGTTGGTGTGTAACATTCTCAAGCATGTTCATCTTTATTTTATATAATATGCACACACAGGATTTATACACACACATACGTGTATAGGCAAGATAAAATATGACATGTTTATTGCCTATCCTTCTGCAACTTGCTTTTTTCACTAAGTACCATGTTACTATGTTGATATTGGATATCTTTCATTCAATACCAACAATGACAAGTTTTGTTTTCCCCTTATTTGGCTAGGCCCAGAGACAGTAAAATACATCTTTGCCCTTGAGGAACAAGTACACTCAAAACTGTAATCCACCTTGAGTCACCAGGGCATGGTTGCTCAGAAACAGCAGTGGTGTGGTGGAAAGAGTGTCAGAATGTACGATCTAGCCTGTGTACTTCAAAGTCACTCAACCCCTCTGATCATACATGCTCACCTACCACATTGAGGGTATCACTTCACAGACTTGCTGGAAGTTAGGATCCCTGCACTCTTTTCAAGATCAAGAAAACTGATCAGAGAAATCAAGAGACTTGCCCACAAATTACCTAAGAAATCAATAGCAGCAGCAGCAGAACCAAACTCTGGTCCCTGTTAAATTGAGACACCAGTCTAGCTCTTCTAGAGACTCAGAATAAACCCATACAAAAGCACAAGCTTTTCCAGGCCAGCTGGGGTGGGATGAAAGAAAAAGGCAGAAACCTCAAATTCCTCAACGATGTCATCAAGTGAGACTGACATGAGGAAGTGGGCCTAAAGAGAAGTTTTCTAGAAAAAAAAAAGAAGGGGGCAAAACAATAGCTCGAAACTGCATAAAGTACAAACAAAAAATAATGGAATTTGGAGAAGATTTGGGGAGAAGTCTAGCAAAGCAATTAAAAATTTATGCCGGGCTCGGTGGCTCAGCCTGTAATCCCGCGCCTTTGGGAGGCTGAGGTGAGTGGATTGCCTGAGCCCGTGGGTTCGAGACCCGCCTGGGCAGTGAGAACTCATCTCTACAATAAATCAAAAAATCAG
>NW_007253291.1:589184-592620 GCF_000164805.1 Carlito syrichta
AAAAAAAAAAAAAGAAAAAAAAATTTAGACTTAGCCATTAAGCAGATCTATATTCAAATCTTGGTTCTGACATGTCTTCACTGTGTAACTCTGCAGTAGGCAATATAACTCTTCTGGACTCTCACCTCTAAGTGCCTTATCATAGGGTCATAATGAAGATAAAAGGAAATAACGTCTAGCACACAGTAAAGCACTCAACAAATGCTAGTCAAGAAAATAAAAAACAGAAGGAAGGCAAAAGGAAATAGGTACTAAACAAATGACTTATAGAAATTGGGAACCAAGACTCCTCTTAATCAATGGGGACTCCTGAATAAAACACTTTGGAGAACAGACTTTTAGGAAAAGGTCTGTGGTAGGTTGAAGTGAGCTGGAGGCTGGGAACACTCATAAGAATATGCTACTTGTCTGTTCCAAGCTCTCCAGTAGCTTCCCACCAGGACATAAAATCCAAACACCTAGTTAGGTTTAAAACCACCTACACAATAAGGGTCTGCCTATCTAACTGACATCCTGTCTTAGGTTTGGTACTTATTTTCTGTACTGGCTCACCATGCTTTGACTCCTGAAGTGCACCATGCTTATTCTGCAGTTTCTAACTGCAGTTTCCTCCACCTGAAATGCTTAGCACCCAAAGCTTTTGCACCTGGCTTCTTCTTGTTCAGACATCGCCTCAAATTACCATTTCTTCAGAGAAGTGGTCCCTACTCTCAGTCTAAAGGAGTACCCCAGTCAACTATCACATCACCATGTCTTCTCACAGGTCTTGTTTACTTATTTACCAGTTTAAGATCCACGCCCCCACTCCGAGAAGAATATACTAGAAAGTATGGACCTTCTGTGTCTTGTAAAAAGGCAGTATATAATAGGTGCTCAACACACGTTAATTTAACTGGAAAATGAATAGCTAAGAGGAAGGAGGGTTGAGTTACATCCCCAGAGATCAGAATGAGGCCTGAATAACAGGATGGGAGCCAACAGGGCAGTTAAAAAGCAGGTGGTACGAAAGGGCCAAGGAAGTTTCTGGTAGGATGCCTAAGTCAGGAGACTCGGGAGGGGCGGGAAGGGTGATGGGAGGGCCTGATGGGACGTCGACCGCGGGGACAGGAAGCCCCAGGAAACCAGGGATGTCGCAAAGCCTGGGAGGTGTTGGTGGGGAGCTGGAAGAAGCAGGCCCGGAGAAGTGGGGTCCGGGGTCTACCTTGTGCCTGCAGCATCCGCAGCGCGCGGCCGTAGAGTGCGGAGGCCTCAGCATACTGGCCGTTGCGGAAGCTCTGATTGCCGGCGGCGCGGAGATCCTCCACAGAGTCTGGGAGTTTGGGGGCCATCCCGGGGCCGGGCCGGCAAGTGGGGGGGCGCCTGCTTCCCCGGGAGTAGTGCGGTGTAGCGTTACCGCGGAGGCGCTGCCTGCAAGTACCCGGCCGCGGGGGGGCGGGGCCTGCGCGAACTGGAGGCCCTTCGCGCTCTGTCCTCTGCGCATGCTCAGTTCGGAACCTCTGTTCCGCTGGTGCGCCGGTTGGTTGCGGCTGCGCTGGGCACCCTGGGGTGCTGAAACTTGTTAGATGTCCCTGGAAGCGAGCTCCAGTACCCGGTCTCATGGAAATTACGTCCTAGTGCGGCCTCACAGACAGTTAACTCATGAGCAAGTAAAGACTAATTTCATCTGATTAGGGCTGTAAGGACGACAGAATAATACAACAGAAAGTGGACCACGTGGGGGCTATTTTAGATAAAGGGCGAGGGGAGACCTTTCTGAGCGTGGGATAATTGAGCTGAGATCTGAGAGGATCTAGGGAATGCTGCTCCAGACAGAGGAAAAGCAAGCGCAAAGCTCTGAAGCTAGAAAGTACCTGGCACCTGGTACTTAATGGATATCGATTTCATAAATAAATACACAGATAGATTGATGGTGTCGAAGTCAAATAAAATATAGAGACGACTCTAAATTTTAAATGTTTTATTTGTGAGTCAAAAATTGCAATTCCTGGCGTATACACAGACTAGGTGATCTTCAGAACGTTTGAGGAACAAAGGAAAGGTTGGAGGTTTTTAAAAAAGAAATGATACATACAGTTCATTAAGAAAGTTTATTTGCATTAGTAAAGTTTTGGGGAGCTAGTGGCAAGCTCTGATTAGTGAGTAAAACTATTCCCAGAGTTGCAGCAGGTTGTTTAAGTAGCTATTGGATAAAATTGGTTTTAGGTTACAGCCGGCAGTTTTCGCAGCCAGACTTGCAGAGGATTAGGCTTTGGAGCAATGTTACCTGCCCTGAGTGCTCCCTTCCCCACCTCCCACTTCTCAACTGTTTTAGTTGGGTATGACAAGAATGACCCAATTTGTAAGATCAACTTTCACAGTGGAAGTAGATCTTTCATGGAGGGTGACTTCAGTTTATCTCCAGCCTCATCTGATGCCATTCTGTCCCATTAATATCCATTTTAAAAAATCCAAAAAACTTTTCATTGCTACCTAACACACACACACATAACCTTTCTTTTGCCTCCTAGCCTTTGCTTATGTTACCCTCTTCTGGAATTCTTTTCTAAAACCCTTTATCCTGCCTTCTCCTGAATCAACGTGTAATATTCAACTCAAACATCTCAAAAGGCCTTTTCTGATTCCACATCACCCTTCACCATGTCACTCCTCAGTTCCCTGTTGGTCCCTAGATTTATCCCTAATTTAGCATTTATCACTGTTATTGTCATTTTATAGTTTTTCTCAAACACTGTGGGGTTTATAATGACAGGTCATCTTTATCTTTGCCTCTCCAAGACAAAATAGGGTCTGGAACCCAGCATGTACTTTATATTATTGACAAGAGACTTGGAATTTACGGTTATAATTATCTGTGTAAACCCTTAATCCTACTAGACTATAAGCTTTCTGAGGGTTAGGTGTCTGTTCCATCTGAATCCTTCCCCCACCCACCCTGGGCCCCACACAAGAGGAAAGAATGAACACTGATTGTGGCAGGAAACCAGGTGAGGCACATACTGTTGGTTGGCTACTCAATGGCTTCCATCTTTGCTTCCTGAAGTCTGATTTTTGCCTAGATTCTCCCAGGCTGAGACAATGATTCAGAATTGCTCTAAGTCAATTATAAAAATATCATTCTCTGACCTGGCATGGTGGCTCACGCCTGTAATCCCAGCACTTTAGGAGGCAGAGATGAGAGGATTACTAGAGCCCAGGGGTTTTGGACCAGCCTGGGCAACTAGGCCAGACCTCATCTCTACAATAAATTAAAAAAAAAATTTTTTTTTAAATGAGTCAGGCATAGTGGCAAATGCTTGTGGTTCTAGCTACTTGGAAGACTGAGGCAGAGGGATCTCCTGTGCCCAACAGGTCAAGGCTGCGGTGGCAGTGAAAGTACCACTGCACTACAGCCTAGGCAACAAAGTGAGACTTTGACAAAAAAAAAAAAAAAAAAAAA
>NW_007253291.1:592640-594548 GCF_000164805.1 Carlito syrichta
TCAAAAAGCCGGGCTCGGTGGCTCAGCCTGTAATCCCACGCCTTTGGGAGGCTGAGGTGAGTGGATTGCCTGAGCCCGCGGGTTCGAGACCCGCCTGGGCAGCGAGACCTCATCTCTACAATAAATCAAAAAATTAGCTGGGCGTGGTAGCATGCGCCTGTAATTCCGGCTACTTGGAAGGCTGAGGCGGGAGGATCGCCAGAGCCCAGCAGGTCGAGGTTGCGGTGGCCAGGAGCGGCCACTGCACTCCAGTCTGGGCGACAGAGTGAGACTCCAACTCAAAAAAAAAAAAAGTAATTATCTTTTGCCAATGATCGGTCAAGGAATGTGCATATGACCCTGATGTGGGCAATGAGATCAAAGGGTATCTGCTGGGTGCTTATGGGAAGGGTTTCTCTCCCTATTAGAAAGAGGTACAGAGCCAAACAGCCATTTTTGTTTCCTGCTTTGGATGGAGTTGGGTTATGGATATGACACCTGGAGGTGTGGTAGCAATTTTGCAACTGTGAGGCAACAAACACAAGTATGAAAAGCCAACATACTGAGTATGATGGGAGGGGAAAGATGAAATAGACATTGTTGAACCACTGAATCAACCTGGAACTGCTGATTTATGGACTTATTAATAAACAATAAATGCCATGGTGCCTTAAGCCAACGTTTAGATGTTTTTCACTTGCTTACTGCTGAGTATATCTTGAGTGGTATATCAGAGTAGTGCACCTGTGGTAAATTGTATTTTCCAAACATGACCACAACAATATTTCTGGACCCCCAAACTCTTCCAGAACCTTGTTGCTGTTCCATGAAGAGGTAGAGTCTACATCCTCTCTGCTTGAAACTGGGTGGGTCTTTCTGGCCCCCTCAACAGTGGTAATGATATTAGTGTCTCCCAAAGCTATTCCACTGAAAGGCACTACTACTTCTTGGCTCTCCTTCCAGAGCACACTTTAGAACACAGGCTTTATTTTTTGAGGAAGTTCAAGAAAAATGGAGAGGCCCTTAGCCCTCAAACCCAAGTGAGCTCCCAGCCAACAGCCAGCACCAACCTGTCAGCCATGTGAGAGACATTTTGGATGGGATCGATTGATTCTGACACCATGGAGCAGATATGAGCCTTCCTGCTGAGCCATGCTCAAATTGTAGATTTATGAGAAGAAAAAAAAGGTTGTTGTTTTATGCCAATAGATTTTGGGGTGGTTTCTTACATTGCAATTGATACTAGAAATCCCTTCCTACAATGTTTCCCATAAATGCCAGGACTGATAATAGCAGTATTGAAAGAATTTGAGGGAGGGACAAATGAGATGTAGAGAAAAAAGGTAATAGGAAAATCTTTTGAGAAGAGATGTCTGTTTGTTTTTAATAGCTTTGAGATATAATTCACATAATATACACTCACCCATTAAAAGTGTACAATTCAATGACTTATAGTATATTCAAAGTTGTGTACCTGTAACTGGACCCAGGTCCAGGTGCCCATCATCTAAAAATCAAGGAAAAATAGGTTTTATTCAAGAGCCAGTAATCCTGAGGAGTAGCAGATTACAGTTGCAAAGATCATCTCAGATTCTCAGTTTTACTATAGGGCTTTTTGTTGATTCCAAAACATGAGACTGAAAATAATTAGTCTTGGGACTAGAAGTGTTAATAGCATCATAATTTGTTAATTTACAGTTCTGGATAATTGTCAACTCAGGTTCTCTTAGTCCGTTTGAGCTTCTATTACAAATAAGTGGTAGCCGGGCTCGGTGGCTCAGCCTGTAATCCCGCGCCTTTGGGAGGCTGAGGTGAGTGGATTGCCTGAGCCCGCGGGTTCGAGACTCGCCTGGGCAGCGAGACCTCATCTCTACAATAAATCAAAAAATCAGCCGGGCGTGGTAGTGCATGCCTGTAATTCCAGCTACT
>NW_007253291.1:594740-598983 GCF_000164805.1 Carlito syrichta
GCGGCCACTGCTCTCCAGTCTGGGCGACAGAGTGAGACTCCAACTCAAAAAAAAACAAAAACAAAAACAAATAAGTGGTAGTGTCTATTACCATAAGTGGTAGCTTTTAAACAACAGAAATTTATTTCTTACAATGCTTGAGGCTGGAAGTCCAAGATCCAGGTAGAGGCAGATTCAATGCCTGGTGAGGGCCCCTTTCCAGTTCATAGATGGCACATTCTAACTTTGTTTTCACTTGATAGAAAAGTGAGCGGTGTCACTTGGGCTTCTTTTATAAGGGCACTAATCCCACTCATGAGGTCTCCACCCTCATGGCCTAATTAACCTCCCAAAGGCCCCACCTCCATTGTCTTAGCGGGTAGGATTTCAACATATGACTTTGTTCCGGGGAGGGATACAAAAATTCAGCCCGTAGCACAGTTGTATCAACCAGGTCCAACCTGAAAACACACTCTAAGTGAGATGGCTTAGATATTTGAAACAGGGAGAATTTAGTGCAGGGAATTGCTTTCACAGGTGACAGAAGAGCCAAGAAGCCAACAGAGGACAATGAAGCAGCCCAAAGGATAGCAATAGTGGGAAGTCACTAAAGGGAAGTGGTGATATTAACAGAGCTAAGGGGCTAAGGTAGAATGGAAGGTAAAACCAAGTCAGGCCTATCTAGGAGGAGCTGAAGAGAAGCCACTGCTACATACTTGGTCAGAGGCAAAGAAGGCAAACAAAGACCCAGACTTCTCTTATTCCTGCCCTCAGTCTCCCATTAGTCCCTTCCATTGGTTGAAACCAACCAGAAGTCAGCTGACATGGAACCTGAGAAATGAGCCTGCAGTGCCAATCTCCTTTCCCAGATTTCTTAGGTATGACATCAAAAGGTTGATACATAAAATTTTTAAAAATGGATAAACTAAGCCGGGCTTGGTGGCTCAGCCTGTAATCCCTCGCCTTGGGAGCCCACAGGTTCGAGACCTGCCTGGGCAACCTGGCGAGACCTCATCTCTACAATAAATCAAAAAATCAGCCGGACATGGTAGCGCGTGCCTGTAATTCTGGCTTTCTGTCTACTTGGAAGGCTGAGGCGGAAGGATCACCGGAGCCCAGCAGGTCGAAGCTGCAGTGGCCGGGAGTGACCACTGCACTCCAGTCTGGGTGACAGAGTGAGACTCCAACTCAAAAAAAAAAAAAAAAGGATATACTGGACTTCAGAAAAATTAAGAATGCTTACTCTTTGAATGTCACTGTTAAGATAATGAAAAGACAGCCATAGAAAATGTTTGTAAATCATATATCTCACAAAGGACTAGCGTCAAGAAAACTTAAAAATTTTCAAAATTCAATATTAAGAAAACAACTCCATATATATATTTTTTTTATTTTAGTCAAGGTCTCACTCTTTTGCCCAGACTGGAATGCAGTGGTATGATCACGCCAGGCTCATTCTTAAAATACTTTTTGTAGAGACAAGATTTCACTATGTTGCCTAGGCTGATCTTGAACTCCTGGGCTCAAGCAATCCTCTCTCCTAAAGCCTCCCAAAGTGCTGGGATTACAGATGTGAGCCACGTGCCTGGCCTCAGTTTTAAGAAGAGCAATGACTTGAACAGATACTCCAAAAAAGAAAATATATAGATGACAAAGAAGTATGTAAAAATATGCTCGGCATCATGAATCATTCAGGAAATGTAAGTTAGAACCACCATGAGATACCACTACACATCTATTTGAATGGCTACAATTACACAAGTGTAGGTGGGGACGTAGAGCAACTAGAACTCTCATGTAGGGTGAGTGGAACTATACAAGGATACAACCACTTTGGAACGGCTTCTTTTTTTTTTTGAGTTGGAGTCTCACTCTGTCGCCCAGACTGGAGTGCAGTGGCCGCTCCTGGCCACCGCAGCCTCGACCTGCTGAGCTCCGGCGATCCTTCCGCCTCAGCCTTCTGAGTAGCCAGAATTACAGACATGCGCCACCACACCCAGCTGATTTTTTGATTTATTGTAGAGATGAGGTCTCGCTGCCCAGGCGGGTCTCGAACCCGCGGGCTCAGGCAATCCACTCACCTCAGCCTCCCAAAGGTGCGGGATTACAGGCTGAGCCACCGAGTTTCTTAATAAGTAAGTCCCCTGGCCAACCTCGGTGGCTCAGCCTGTAATCCCAGCACTTTGGGAGGCCAGGGTGAGTGGATTGCCTGAACCCATGGGTTTGAGACCATCCTGGGCAAATTGGTGAGACCTCCTTTCTACAATAAATCAAAAAATTAACTGGGCATGGTAGTGCACACCTATAGTTCCAGCTACTTACTTGGAAGGTTGAGGCGGAAGGCTCCCTAGAGCCCAGCAGACTGAGGCTGTGGTGGCCAGGGGTGTGCCACTGCACTCCAGTCTGGGTAACAGAGTGAGACTCCAACTCAAAAATAAATACATAAAAATAAAAATAAGGAAGTCCCCTACATACGAATTAATTCTGTTCTGAGAGTGCATTCCTAAGTCCAACAAAGTTAACCTAGGCACCCAAGTAAAACAATTGGCTATATAGTACTGTAATAGGCTTAAAATACTTTTCACAAAAATATCACATAAAAAACCCCACAAAAATTTTAACCTTACAGTGCAGTACCTTGAAAAGTACAGTAGTACAGTACAGTACTACAGCTGGCATACAGGGACTGGCATCGAGTGAACAGGCAAGAAGAGTTACTGACTGGAGGAAGGAGAGTGGGTGGGAGATAGTAGAGGATGAAGGACCATCAGCAATAGGAGATAGAGGGCAATTCACTCACACTTGATGTTGATGGCACATATTCTGGCTTTTTGCTGGATGCAATTCTCTTGAAAAAAGGATTCAGTGTTGTCTGGGTAGTAGCTCTTTTCTTGCCATAGATGACACAGTAGCACTGGATTGCATTCTGAATGGCTACTGCAACCTTTGTGTACCATTGTATGTTCAGGTCCTATGCATTTGAAAACTAATAGTACCTCCTCAAATAATGCGAATGCACATTCACATCTTTGAAAGTTCACAACTTGAAGGTCTGTATGTAGAGGACTTACTTCAGTCATATAACATATACATATATCTTCCATATGATCCATCTGCATATTTACCCAAGAGAAATGAAATGTATGTATGTATGCTTATATGTATGTCCATGCAAAGACTTGTTTGCAAATGATCATAACAGGTTTATTTGTAATAACCAAAACCTGGAAAATTGTTATTGTTTTTAACCACGGAGCTTTGGGGTGGTTTGTTACACAGTGATAACTAACTACTATGCCTATATGCCTAACTAACTATTAATAATTTTTTGTATATTTACTATGGTTCATATTCAATCTGGCTCTGGCTACGTCTCCTACTTCATCTACCTTTCCTTATTCATTCTGCAGCAAACATGCCATTTCTTGCAGCTCTTCTAACACAAGACTTTGTCCTTGCTGTTTCTTCTATCTTAAATATTCTTTCTTTAAAAATTAGCATGACTTACTTTCTCATTTCAGTCATACCTCTGGTCAAATATCATTTCTTAGCTGGGTACGGTGGCATATGCCTGTAATTCCAACACTCTGGAAGGTTGAGGTGGGAGGACTGCTTGAGCCCAGGAGTTTGAGACCAGCCTGGGCAACATAGTGAGACTCTGTCTTTACAAAAAAAATAAAAAAATTAGCTGGGCATTGTGGCATACACTATTCCCAGCTACTCAGGAGGCTGAGGTGGAAGGATCTCCTGAGCTCAGGAATCAAGCCTGCAGTCAGCTGTGAACGTGCCCCTACATCTCAGACAGAGTGAAGCCCCAACTCAAAACAAATCATCTTCTCAGAAAGGTTTTCCCTAGCCATTTGATCTAAAGTTACTTCATCTCTGTCATTTTCTTTTTCTCTTTTTTTTTGAGTTGGCGTCTCACCTGTCACCCAGACTGGAGTGCAGTGGCACCCTCCTAGCCACCACAGCCTCGACCTGGGGGGCTCCGACGATCCTTCTAGATCAGCCTTCCAAGTAGCTGGAACTACAGGCGCGCGCTACCACGCCCAGCTAACTTATTTATTTATTTATTGTAGAGATGAGGTCTTGCCAAGTCACTCGGGCTGATCTCGAAACCGTGGGCTCAGGCAATCCACTCGCCTCGGCCTCCCAAAGCGCTGGGACTACAGGGTGAGCCACCAAGCCCGGCCCATCTCTGTCATTTTCTTTTTTTTTTTGAGTTGAAGTCTCACTCTATCGCCCAGACTGGAGTGCAGTGGCC
>NW_007253291.1:599146-625019 GCF_000164805.1 Carlito syrichta
CAGCAATCCTTCCACCTCAGCCTTCCAAGTAGCTGGAATTACAGGCATGCGCTACCATGCCCGGCTGATTTTTTGATTTATTGTAGAGATGAGGTCTCGCTGCCCAGGCGGGTCTCGAACCCGCGGGCTCAGGCAATCCACTCACCTCAGCCTCCCAAAGGCGCGGGATTACAGGCTGAGCCACCGAGCCCGGCTCTGTTATTTTCTATAGGCTTACATTGATTTATTTCTCTTCATATCACTTTTATTATTATTTTTTTTATTTCTGAGTCCACGTCTCATTCTGTAGCCCAGGTTGGAGTGCAGTGGCACGCTCATGGCCACTGCAACCTCAACCTGCTGGGCTCAGGCGATCCTTCCGCCTCAGCCTTCTGAGTAACCGGAATTACAGGCAGGTGCTATCATGCCCAGCTTATTTTTTGATTTATTGTAGAGACCAGGGCTCACCAAGTTGTCCAGGCTGGTCTCAAACCCCTGAACTCAGGCAATACTCTTGTCTCGGCCTCCCAAAGTGCTGGGATTACAGGCTTGAGCCACTGCACCCGGGCTCATATCACTTTTAATACCAGACATATTGTATATTTGTTTTTTGCTTATCTTTCCCACTTGAAGGTAATATCCATGAGGGAAAGAACTTTACTTTGCTCATTGCCTGGCACTTAGTACTGTGCTTGGCTTAGAACAGACACTTGAGACATTTCTTGAATGAATGACTATCCCAGTTTTCCTACTAGATTTGGTTAGATTATCATATTATTTTTTTTTTAAACTAGGTTTATGTATGTTATAGCTAAGCATGTTAGTGCTGGATGGATATTATAGTTTTCTGTCATAATTCACCACTGTATTAATTAAGTTATTATCTAATAATGATCTCTTCTGATACACTGTAAACTGCAAAAAGGTACGAGTCATATGTTGAACACTGTTATACAGTCATCCCTTGGTATCCACCGAGGACTGGTTTCAGGATCTACTTGGATACCCAAGTCTGAGCATACTCAAGCCTATGGTGGGGCCTGTGGAACCCATGGATGTGAAAAGTTGTTTCTTCCTCAATGTAGGTTTCACACCCTGGAATTTTGTATTTTTCATCCATGTTTGGTTGCAGATGTGGAACCCTCTAATATGGAGGGCCAGCTGTATTTATTGAAAAAAAAAATCAGTGTATAAGTGGACACATGCAGTTCAAACTCATGTTATTCAAGGGTCAGCTATATACCCATAGTCTAGCACAGTGCAAGGCCCATGGGGCTCAGTAAGTGTTGAATGAATGAAACATGGATTTTGGCTTATAAGAAAATAAGTCTTGCAGTAACTCTGCTCATTGTTTGTCTCTTATGCTATTATCATATTATGGTTGACTGAGGTTTGCTATTTAAATTTAAATTAAACAAATTTAAAAATTCAGTTTTTCAGTGACCCTAGCCACATTTAAAGTGCTTGGTAGCCACATGTGGCTAGTGACTACCATTTTGGACAGGACATATATAGAACTTTTTCATCATCGCAGAGATTTTTACTGGGCAGTGCTGGACTGAACATTCTGTGAAAAAAGAGGACCATCATGATGTCAGTCCATCCTGGGAAGGGGACAAAGGAGGGATATTTGCCATTGTGTAATGGTAAGTTAATATTTAGTTTTGAAAATGTTTATTGACTACATCTACAGAGATGAGTATGGGTACAATGGGAGCTCTCAAGGAAGAAAAATATCCAGCGGGCAGCAGGGCCCAGATGTAAGATAAACAGTGAATTTAGAAGTAGCACGATTGAAAAAAAAAATAAGAGTATGGAATGTGGGTTGGAAAGAGTACAGGAAACGTATCAGAGGATTTCAGAGTACACAGGATTGATTTCTTACAGAAAGGACTCATGATGGTTTCCTGAGCTTTTTAGAAACTTCTTGATCTTTACTTAATTGAGGTTCCCACTGCAATTTGCACACATTTCTTTTTTCTTTTTCAATTTTTTTTTTTTGAATTGGAGTCTCACTCTGTCACCCAGGCTGGAGTGCACACTCACCACCACTGTAGCCTCAACCTGCTACTCAAGCAAGTCTTCCACCTTAGCCTTCCAAATAACTGGAACTACAGGCGTGCACCACTATGCCCAGCTAATTTTTTGTTTTATTGTAGAGACGACGTCTCACCAAGTTGCCCAGGCTGGTCACGAAACCCTGGGCTCAGGCAATCCTCTTGCCTCAGCCTCCTAAAGTGCTGAGATTATAGGCTTGAGCCACTGTGCCCAGCCTTGTAAAAATTTCTAACAGATCAAAGTAACAAAATGTGGAATTTGTAGAGTTAGAAAAGTCCTTGGTTAAAACCTTTGCGCTCTCTAGCTGTGTAAATGTGTGTCTCAGCTTCCTCATCTGTACATGGGGGATAATAATTCTTACCTCATAGAATTGTTTTGAGGATTAAGTGAAAATCCAAGATTGTGCCTGGCACATAACAGCTTCTCAGTAAATGTTTTCCTCCTGTGTCAGAAGAATGGCTCCATTATCCTCTATTTTGGGGGAGGGCCATACTTCGGTGGCCCTCAAGGATGGCCCTAAACTTGTTCAGCTATTAAGTGCTGCATATGGCATACCTTTGGGAAAAGCAGGACAATTAAGGAGCTGTTGCTCTGGTTAAGTTTTCTCCTATAACTTTCCCTATAGGTAAATTGGGTAGAATCTGCAATTTTCTAACACTCATTGATGGTAGTGGCATTCTAAATTGCAATAGCTGGAACTGGAGCTCTGAGTTGAGAGAAAGGTCTGTCTCATGCCCAACTACAGCAGACACATCCAGTTGATGGAGTAGGCTCTGGAATCAGACCGACCTGGATTTAACTTCTCAAACTTACAGTTCTGTGAACTTTAGGCTGGATACTTCACCTATCTGGCCTTAAGAAATGAGAATAATACCAGTACTAAACCTAAAGCATTGTTAGGAGTATCAAATGAGTTAATATTAGCAAAGCAAGAACATGGTAGGCACCGTATGCCAAATAATTAAATACACAAAAATGGGGATAACCTTACAAGCTTGATGCGAGGATTAAGAGAGATAATACAGGAAGGCAAGTACATGGCAAGCGCTTAATACATGCTATTTTTATGTCTGCAAACTGACTCAAAGGAGGGGTTGTTAAGAAAGACAGAGGGGCAATGTGCGCGATGATCTATGACATTCAGTGAGAAAGTGTGCAAGGGACCATTTGGGACTAGAATTCAACCAGGTAAGCGGTAGAAAATCATAAATCATTCCACGCGTTCCTGGAAGAGCACTTCCCCCAAATTGTGTAGAACCTGGCTCGTTAAGGATCGCAAGCTTTTATCAAGTCGGCACTTCGCTGGAAGCCTGAATATCTCTGTCTGAGAAATGGGGGCCAGGACCCAGACAAGACACGGGTTCCTGACTTGGGAACCGAGCATCTCCGGCAACAGCCCAGCCAGCACTCTGAAGTCCGGCAAAAAACGCCCCTGGGGGGAGCCTCCTCGGCTCAGCGGTTCCGGGTTCGCGACCAGACACGCCATGTGACGCACGCCCCGCACCACGTGACCCAGGCCGCAGCTCCGCCCCGCTCCCGCGCCGCGCACCGCTTCCGGTAGGGGGGTAAAGCGGAAGTGTGGGAGGGTCTGCGGGGCGGGCTCGGGGAGGTCCGGGAGGAGGATGGAGCTGTGAGTGGATCTGGGCGGCTGCCGGTAGCGCCATGGAGACCGTGCAGCTGAGGAACCCGCCGCGCCGGTGAGGGGCCACTGGCTCAGGGAAGAGAGTTGCGGAGAGGGGAGGGAAAGGCAGGGGCTGCTTGAGGGGCGACGCTTGTGTAGGAGCCCCGAAGGGGAAGCACCTGCGGGCGCGGCGACCCAGCTGATGGGGGACCTTCTGGGGGTGGGGGCGTCTGGCTGGTGGAGCGGGGTCCGGCGGAGGGGAGCACCCGCTGAGGGGGATAAACTTGAGGCTGGTTAGGGGGAGCACTCGTTGTGGGGGGACTCTGCTGAGGAACGTGGGATCAAGTTAGGGAGAGTGCCTGCTGAGGCCGGGGCCACTCGGGGAAGGTCCTAGCAGGGACTCGGGGAGGTGGGGGGAATGCTGAAGTAGGGTGAGAGTCTACGCGTTAGATGGGTCTTTTTAAGGGGATAGATAGAGAACTAGCAGAGAGGAAGGCTGGGTGGACTTTCTAAGGGTCCTAAGTCCCACTTGAGGGGTGCAGTGGGGGAGATGATGTGTTGAGCCTAAAAGCTTCGCGCCTAAGGCTGAAGGCGGGCGAAGAAAGGTTGAGGTCTAACCCGGTAGGGGTTCGTGGCTACTAGTATTTGGGGCGATGCTCTTGGTGGTGTCCTAATTCTGTGATGATTGCATCTTTTATTACTGATGTCCAGAGCGTCTTCCTAATTTGTCTTTACATCCTCCTTAGCCCTTCAAAACCTGACATTGTGAGGTAGATAAGGAAATAAGGATATTTTCAAACAGGCAAACCAAGGTCCAGAAGAGTTGAAACTCATGTGTTTTCTTCTTTGCTCTGGGTCACTGGTCCTGGCTAGACTGAGCCCTTTTCAGACGTCTTTTGTTTTGTAAACACCAGCTCCAGATTTTAGTGGTACCCGAAATTGCTTTAGGTCGAGATCAGGGAGGTGGCTAACCCTAGAAAGTCTAAACTGAATTGGTTGTAGCTGTATCATTGATATCCCCCGTGGACACCCGAGTCTTATGTCACTCTGCCACATCTGGAGAGAAGCAGGGAGTAGAGACTGAGGGAATCGTACTTCTGTGAGGTGCAGTGTAGTTAACTTCTGTTGCACAGTCTGACTTCCTGCAGCAGAATGAGCACTAAAGTAGGAAGTGTTCAGTGTGTGGGAGTGTGGGCAACCCAGAGGCAAAAGGGAGGGATTGACAGCCTGGACAGCACTCTTGGGGCTTGTTTGAGCTTGAAGGTGTTTGAAGTGCACAAACATTGTAGAAGGTAAATAGCTGGTTGGGATGGACTTCTGATTCACCCTAGTGTTGTGTGCTGAGATTGTAATGGTAATGATTATTACATTGATATAGCACTTACTGGGTGCCAGGCATTGTTCTAAGTGGCTTCCATGTCTCCAGCTGGAGCATATGAAATTGTTTATATTTCACCATTTTGACCCATAAAAATGGTAATTTCAATGTGGTTCAATTTATTGTTTCATTTGATTGTCACAGCAGTTCTGTGAGGTGGGTATTGCTGTGTCTCTGTTTCACAGATGATAGAACTGAGGTACAGAGAAGCTAGTGATTTGCTGGGGGACCCGTAGCAAGTAAGAGGTCGAGCTGGGATTTTAATATCCAGGCGGTCTGGTTCAAAGTCCATGCTCTTAACTGCCTCAACTGATACCTCTCTGGAAGCACCCCTGTTTCACAGGTCTTTGTGTATGTAGTGGATGTTTGCTATAGTACCATAGTGATCCAATTATTAATGCATGCTGATTCTGTTTTACATTTGTTCTTTCTCCTTTTTTTTTTTTTCCTGAGGCCTTGGTCTAATGAAAAGAGGATTAGGAATCTGAGTTTTGTTTTTCCCTTTTGCCTTGTGTTGTATAATCTTGGGCAAAGGAGTAAATCTTCTGGACTTGCTCATTCCTGTACTTTTGTATTATTAAAAAATGTACTGAAAGTATAAGAGAAAAGTATTGCGTGACTGAGTTGTTGAGTGACCACTGCTCATTGTAACTAATAGACTGCCTAATTTGCAGCAGATTAACTTTATTATCATTTGTATTATTTTGTTAGGGCTGCCATGACAAAATATCACAGACTGGGTAGTTTAAACGACAGAAATGTATTTTCTCACAGTTCTGGAGGTTACAGGTCCAAAATCAAAGTATTGTCAGGTTTGTTTCTTTTTTCTTTTGAGTTGGGGTCTCACTCTGTTGTCTAGGCTAGAGTATAGTGGCATGATCACGGCTTACCACAACCTCGACCTGGCACGTGCCACCACGCCTGGCAAATTTACTTTATTTTTTTTATTCCACTGTGGTTTGATAATGTACATGGAAAGATTTCAGCCTTATGGAATTTGTTATGCTTGATTTATGGCAAAGGATGTGATCGATCTTGGAGTATGTTCCATGTGGTGATGAGTAGAATGTATATTCTGTGGTTTTTGGGTGGAATAATCTGTAGGTATCTATTAAGTCCATTTGGTCGAGTGTCAAGTTTAGGTTCTGGATCTCCTTGTTGATTTTTTGTCTCGATGATCTATCTAGGGCTGTCAGTGTGGTATTCAAGTCCCTTGCTATAATAGTATTAGAGTCAATATCTTAATTTTCTTTATTTTTTGTTGCCCAGGCTGATCTTAAACTTCTGGGCTCAAGCAATCATCCCATCTCAGCCTCCCAAAGTGCTGAGATTACAGGTGTGAGCCACCAGCCTGAGGTTGTTTCTTTTAAGGTCTCTTTCCTTGTCTAGTAGATCTGTCTTCTCCCTCCATTTTCATGTTCTTCTCTTTGTACCTTTCTGTATCCTAATCTCCTCTTATAAGGACTCCAGTCATGTTTGATTAGGGCCTACCCATAAGACCTCATTTTACTTTAATTACCTCTTTAAAGGCCCTGTCTCCAAATCCAGTTACATTCTGGGGTAGAGGGAGTTAGGACTTCAACATATGAATTGGAGTAAGTGGGGTAGAACAATTTTATTATCATTAAACAATTTCATCAGTTTATCTTATATATTTGTTGCAAATATCTAATTCTGTGTGGAAAGAGGGATAATTATATATAAATAAAATGAACTTTATAGGGGTTGTAAGATGGGGAAAGGTTTGAGAATTAGCCAAAACTGAGTGATTGCTTCATAAACACCGTTATTTGTGTTTGGAAAGATACAAGTGTCTGTTCAGAGATTCAGGGGGCATGTGTTTCCAACAACCCCAATGCAGGAAATGCTCTTTGTGTTCGTGAGTTTGACATTTGTGTGTGATAAGTGAATGATGACAGACTGGTGTCTTGTATAGGAGTCAATGATTTAATAAAGTAAGCTGTGAGTTGCCATTAGACAACAGTTTGGTGGAAGGTATGGAATGCATTCCTGGGATGCTGGCCATCCACGTGACCATCTAGCTTAGGAGAGGAGCATCTACCAGTGTTCAGTCCATGGAGGCTATATTGGCCAGGCTTATTCATTTATGCGCAAGAATTGAAACTGCCTAGGACCTGGGAAAGTCCCAGATAGAGAGCTGCATTATAAAAGTCAGGCTGTTTTAGTAATAGTGTTTGTTCTGTGAAGAGTCATGGTATAAAATATCATTATGAAGCTGGGCTTGGAGGCTCAGCCTGTAATTTCGCGCCTTTGGGAGGCTGAGGTGAGTGGATTGCCTGAGTCCACGGGTTCGAGAGCTGCCTGGACAGGCAAGACCTCATCTCTACAATAAAATAAAAAAATTAGCCGGGCGTGGTAGCGCGCGCCTGTACTTCCCGCTACTCAGAAGGCTGAGGAGGATGGATTGCCGGAGCCCAACAGGCCGAGGCTGCGGTGGCTGGGAGCGGCCACTGCACTCTAGTCTGGGCGACAGAGTGAGACTCCAACTCAAAAAAAAAAGAAATCATTATGAGTCACTTATCAAAAGATTTTTCACAGAAATTTTATTTGTTGATAACCCCCTAATAGGTGAAATTCTATTTTTTTCGATAACTCACAAAGATTGCTGATGAAGGTTATGATTTCCATCATTACGTTTGTTAATCCATGTAGCAAAAAAATTTTTTTTTTTTTTTGAGAGAGTCTCACTCTGTTACCCAGGGTAGAATGCATTGGCATGATCATGGATTATTGAAGCCTCCAGCTCCTGGGCTCAAGTGATCCTCCCACTTCAGTCTCCCAAGTAGCTAGGACTACAGGCAGGTACCATCATGCTTGGCTAATTTTTAAATTTTTTTTTTTTTTTGAGTTGGAGTCTTACTCTGTCACCCAGACTGGAGTGCAATGGCTGCTCCTGGCCACCGCAGCCTCGACCTGCTGGGCTTCAGCGATCCTTCCGCCTCAGCCTTCCAAGTAGCTGGAACTACAGGCGTGCACTACCACGCCTGGCTAATTTTTGATTTTTTGTAGAGATGAGGTCTCGTCAAGTTGCCCAGGCGGGTCTCGAACCTGCGGGCTCAGGCAATCCACTCACCTCGGCCTCCCAAAGTGCTGAGATTACAGGCTGAGCCACTGAGCCCAGCCTTTAAATTTTTTTATAGAGATGAGGTCCCGCTATGTTGCCCAAGCTGATCTCAAACTCCTGGCCTCAAGTGATCTTCCTAGCTTGCCCTCCCAAAATACTGGGATTACAGGCATGAACCACTGCACCTGGCCTAGCAAATATTTTTTTTTACTACTTCTTGGTTATTATGCACCAGAGATGTAAAGTTTCCTTAAGTTTAAGTTGTTTAAAATAACCCAAGATCAAAAACAAGCAAAAGCCCACTTAGATTGTTTTAAAGAAGTATCTGAGGAGTCATATAAAGTTTGTCAAAGTATTATCAGAGACTTGCAGCTGTCTCTCTAATGGCAGTGGCAGTTTCCTTTGTTATGTTGTGGTCTCTGTAGTAGTTGAAATAGTGAGTTTTGCTTTTTTTGTAAACCACGAAGAATCAACACTTCAAAGAAACACATTTGATCTTCCTTTATGTAAGCTGTTTATAAAACTTTAATTACACTTGAGGAATGAGGTATTGTTCATTGTTTATACAGTTATAATTCAGGACTTGACAGAAAAAACTCTGGTGTATGAGATGTTCGTTCTAACTTCTGAGTTCATAGAAATTTAGTTCCGAAGTTTAAGACGAGTTTCACTTCATCTCTTTGTTTTGAAGGTAGGAGTTTTTATGATGTCATTGGAATTTACTTTTTAGGACCTTTTGATTTTCAAAGGTCACTGGTCATTTTGTTTTGTTGATATTTAAATCATAGCAATTGACTTGGAGCAGTTCTCCATTTCTCTACCACAGAGTCCTTGGTACTTACAAACTTCTGTAAGATTGTCTTTTTGAAACCAGTGTTCATTGGTAGATACACTTGATGTGGTCAGAGTTGATTTTGCTATTTTTTTTAGGAAGGGGTGTATGTGTCTGTGTATGTATTTGTATTAACTAAAGTCTATTCTTATAATATTGATATTGTCCGGCTAGTTTAATTTTTTTCTTTACAAAGAAATCACCAATGTGACTACTTCCATATTTCACCATTTCCTGAACTCTCTATTCTTTGTTATTCTTTGCAGTTTCAGGAAGCCATTGTGTAGACGACACACACACACACACACACACACACACACACACACACACACACACACGCCCGTGCACATTTCACACATGCCTTAGCAAGCTTATTTTTTAAGTTCATTAATAATTTTCAGAGGTCTCAGTTAAAAAAATATTGTTAATTTATAACCTACCATGTTTTTTATAGCATAGTCAGAAAAATCTGAACTATCAGGAAGTTGTGAGCAGCCATATACCTTTGATTTTTGGGGCTAGTCAAAGGAAAATACTCATGGGAGAAGGGTCTTTATGAGACTGTTGAAACTTCCAGCTGCCTCATTCTTTTTCTTTTTTTCTTGAGTTGGGCTCTCATTCTGTCACCCAGGCTGGAGTGCTGTGGCATGCTTATGGCTACTGTAGCTTTGACCTGCTGGGCTCAGGTGATCCTTCTGCCTCAGCCTTGCGAGTAGCTGGGACTACAGGTGTGCACAACCATGCCTGGTTAATTTTTTGATTTATTGTAGAGACGAGGTCTTGCCATGTTGCCCAGGCTGATCTTAAACTCCTGGGCTCAGGCAGTCTTTCCAAAGTGTTGGGATTAGGCGTGAGCCACCGTACTAGCCTTATTTTTCACTTTTGATCATGTCTAAGTGTACACTTTCTAGTTTCTGTTTCTGTGATGCCTATAGAATGTGTTTTGATAGAATTACTACAAACTTGCTAATGAGAGCAAGGTTCTTGTGTCTTCCTTGGCCTCCAGTCCAATTCATGGTTATACTTTGATTCCCAGTTGACTGTATATTAAACATTTTTTCTGAAGAGATAGTCTCAAGATTTATATAGATATTACGTGATATACTTAATGTTTGAATCTGCTCTATAGCATTCCAGCCACGTGACAATTCACTTTCTGTTTAAATTTTCCAGAAATGGACAGCTAGGGACCTCTTAAGGTGGTCTGAATCAATGTAGGACAACTTTTATTATTAGAAAATTCTTATACATGTTGAACTGAAGCCTGGCTCCTGGTATCTCTCTACCTGTGGTCCTGGTTTTGCTCATCAGGGTGACCTAGAACAAGGGTAACTTCCATAGAACAGTTCTTTAGTGTCCTTGAAAAGTCTCTTAGCTTGCTTTTATTTGCTGGTGAAGACTTTGTAGAGAAATTTCTGGAATACTAATTGTAAAATAAATGATGTATTTTATGTTCTAAAATAAGTAAAATGTATTTTGTGTTTATATTTCTTTATTCACAGGCAGCTAAAAAAATTGGATGAAGACAGTTTAACCAAACAACCAGAAGAAGTGTTTGATGTCTTAGAGAAACTTGGAGAAGGGTGAGTGTTAAGAAAATACAAGTAGACTTGTGGGTCCCACTCTTTTTCTTGTCCTAGCACTTGAAGTATATGATCCTTTCTCACAGTAGTAATTCTCGAACTTGAGAAGAAAGAGGAATGTTGCATATCAGCATGGTTCTAGTTGGTGTGGAAGGTAAACTTACAGCTTGAAATGCCCTTTCCTACTTTATCCCAATTACTATTATAAAAAGATTTAGTGATTTCTGGTCTTTTTAACACGAAGGACAGCTATTGTTTTCTTTTTTGTAGAATCTGTGGTTTGCATGATTTTTTTCTGTTTAACAGCACTAATTAGGTTGTAACGCTTTAAAAAATTTTTATTTGCTAATACTAGCTTCTGATTGGTATGCAATAGCTATTTTAATAAAAAAGTGGAATTCAGCATTTTAGTTTTTGCAGCTTTGTGAATTATAGTAAGTAAATTAAGGACTTTCACCACCTTATAGCTTTCTAGGAGATCCAAAATCCCAGGTTTGGAACCAGTGGACTTCTTGAAACACAGATTTGTGAATGAGTTTATAAAATACAGATAATATGATAATAGTAATAGGCAATGGCCATCATTGACTTACACGAGTCAGAAAAATTTGCATCATAATTTTTTATACTTTTACATATTCTTTTAATTTATACTGTATATTTATTAATTCTTCTGTAATGACCAGGGCATTAAAATATTAGGGATCTTTTCCTTAAATTTTTGTTGTTAATTTTTGAGTGGGTAATTATATAATTCAAATTTAAAAGAACACTAAAATATATACAGGTAAAAATATGTGCCCTCTACCTCTGTCTCTCAGCCACCCAGAAGCACCCAGTGTAGTAACTTCTTATGTATTTTTTAGAGATAGGTTATGCATATATAAGCAAATACATGTATATATTTGTATATGTGTATGTATATTTAATCCCTTCGGAGTACTTCTGGCTTAAGAGAAGCCTTGACATACTAACTTTTAAACACATCTGGGAAAAAAACCCGAATATCTGAATAATGTTTTTTAATAATTTAATAATGCTCTTTAAAATTATCTCTTATATGTCATTAGATTATTTTTCAGGCTTAGTGTTTTTTATGCCTAACACAGATCTGCAATAATATTAAATCCAATCCTGGATTTCATGGAATAGTTTTTCATGGTTTACCCCTTTGTAAAAAACATTAGTCATCGTCTTTTTGTAAGTTGGAGACATACTCTTTGTAATCTGGCAAGAAATCAAGCAGAGAAGGGAAGTAAAAAATGACACCAGCTGTGCTGTGAAAAGACAAGTCCAAGATGAATCTGAAGCTTGCCAGTTGACTGACATCATTAAAGGTATGGGGTAATGACAGTCCCTCTACATCTACATCTCTTGCCTGCCATTTTCAGCTTTAGCTTGGCATACTTGCTGTTTCTTCAAGTCAGTGAGTCTGTGGCCCTTGATCTAACAATGCTTATAGGTTATATTTGGAGTAAGATAAAGAGTGGGTTGGTTGGGCGTGGGGCTCATGCCTGTAATCCCAGCACTTTGGGAGGCTGAGGTGGGAGGATTGCTTGAGACCAGGAGTTTAAGACCAGCTTGGGCAGCCTAGTGATACTCCATCTCTACAAAAAATAAAACAAACTTACCTAGGCATGGTGGTGCATGCCTGTAGTCCTAGGTTTTTGGGAATCTGAGGCAGGAAGATCCCATGAGCCCAGAAATTTGAGGCTGAAGTGAGCTATGATCACACCACTGTATTCCAGCATGGGCAACAGAGTGAGATCCTGTCTCTTAAAAAAAAAAAAAAAAAGATAAAGACTGGGAGGCATAATTGACTATGTAGCTAACTTGCTTCTTTCATTTCTAATAAAATCATGTTATGATAGTAAGACCATAGACTTTGAAGTCAGGTGAATGTGGGTTAAAATCCTTGCCCCTCTGTTTATTGGTCATAATAAACAAGGGGGGGTCTCAGCAAATTGCTTAATATTTTGGAGCCTCACAGTCTTCATCTATAAAGTAAGGATAATAATAGTATCTACTTAATAGAGTTATGGCAAGTATTACATGAGATAATGGGGTAAAGTGCTAAGTATAGTGCTTGTCACATTGTAAGTACTTAGTAAGTGGCAAGTATTATTATTTTATTTAAAGTGTATCAACTGAAGCATTTTCAGACCTCATGTCAAATCAAAGTTAAATTTTAAGACTTAAAGTATATTTAGATGTTCTGACAAGTAACTTTGTTTGGGTTGATTTGGTTTGGAAAATGTCAAAGGAAAACTATAGATAGAATATATTAGAGATATAATGTAAAAATAAAACTAAGCTAATTGTGATTTTAAAAATTGTGTTTCAGATCTATGGATGTCTTTTGTAAGGAACATGGAAATCTCCCTATGAAGATATCACCAGAGAGAAAACAAAGCTTCAGATCTTTCTTCCCTTACAATCAGCTTATTTTTTATTTTTTAAGTTGAGATCTCACTCTGTTGCCCAAGCTGGAGTGCAATGACACAATCAGGGCTCACTGCAGCCTCTACCTCCTGGGCTCAGGCGATCCTTCTGCCTCAGCCTTCCAAGTAGCTGGGGCTACAGGCGAGTGCCACCCAGCTAATTTTTTGTAGAGATGAGGTCTTGCTGTGTTGTCCAGGCTGGATTTGAATTCTTGGGCTCAAGTAATCCTCCCACCTCAGCCTCTCAAAGTGCTGGAATTACAGGCATGAACCACTGTGACTGACTTGTTACTGCTTTTTTTTTTTGAGTTGGAGTCTCACTCTGTCGCCCAGACTAGAGTGCAGTGGCTGCTCCTGGCCACCGCAGCCTCGACCTGCTGGGCTCCAGCGATCCTTCCGCTTCAGCCTTCCAAGTAGCCGGAATTACAGGCATGTGCTACCACGCCTGGCTGATTTTTTGATTTATTGTAGAGACGAGGTCTCGCTAAGTTACCCAGGTGGGTCTCGAACCCGCAGGTTCAGGCAGTCCACTCACCTCAGCCTCCCAAAGGCGCGGGATTACAGGCTGAGCCACCGAGCCCGGCTTTGCTACTGCTTTTTTAAATGATACCACAGGTGCTTGGATTTCTGTCATTCTGACTGAATGAACCTAAGCAAGCCTCATTTAACTATGAAAATTCTGAAGGAAAACCTTCATTGCACTTTTTTCCAAACACGTACTGCTGTGCCTTCCTTAAATTGTTTTGAAGATTGAGTGGGTTATGAACTCTCACTGGCTATGTCTTGTGAAATGAGTTGTGGCGAAAAAGCTGCATTGGATTCTGGAGTCTGCAGTCATTCTGTGTTTTGAGGAAGTTGCATGGATCTGTGGCAGCGTAGAACCAAAACTCCAAACCAAGATGAGTGGACAGCACTTGGAAAGTGTTTTGAATTGGAGCCTAGACCTTTTTTTTCTTCTATTAAAGTTTTGCACATTGATTCATTTAAGTTCTTATTTAGAATGATAGCTAATGAGTGCTATTATTAAGACTTTTACCTGGTTAGTTTGGCCTCAGATACTGTATTTTATTTTCACCTTTCAACATAGATCCTTGCCTTGTATGGCTTATGTGAAACACCTACTTCTTCACCCTTTTTGGACTTTGCCAGTTGTAATTCATTGAGTTATTTCATTTTTGTGTAGGGAATCAGGTTTTAAGGAATTATTAGGCTGTGAGTATGATTGCTGAAGTCTTCTAACTCCTCTTCAGATTACTGTAAATGCAGTATATGGAGTCATGAATCTTAATTTCATATGCGCTTTCAGAGTTTTCTTTGCCATCAAGATAGCATCGGGAGGTATAGAGAGTGTTCTGGTCAAGGTTACTGAGTGAGTGCGTGCAGAGACCTCACCTTTCATTTCTTTTTTTGAGTCGGAGTCTCACTCTCGCCCAGACTGGAGTGCCGTGGCTGCTCCCGGCCACCGCAGCCTCAAACTGCTGGACTCTGGCGATCCTTCCGCCTCAGCCTTCCGAGTAGCCGGAATTACAGGCGCATGCTACCACGCCCAACTGATTTTTTGATTTATTGTAGAGATGAGGTCTCGCTGCCCAGGCAGGTCTCGAACCCACGGGCTCAGGCAATCCACTCACCTCAGCCTCCCAAAGGTGCGGGATTACAGGCTGAGGTAATGAGCCTGGCTTCATTTCTAATACATAAGAATAATGATTGAAAATTCCTTTTTTTTTTTTTTTTTTTTTCAGTCAGAATCTCACTCCACTGCCCAGGCTAGAGTGTAGTGTTGCACTCACGGCCACCTCAGTGTCGACCTGCTGGACTCTGGCGATCCTTCTGCTTTACCCTTTCAAGTAGCCAGAACTACAGGAGCATGCTACCATGCCCGGCTCATTTTTTGATATATTGTAGAGATGAGTTCTCACCAAGTTGCCCAGGCTGGTCTTGAATCCCTGGACTCAATCAGTTCTCTTACCTCAGCCTTCCAAAGTGCATGGATTATAGGCTTGAGGCACCGTGCCCAGCCTAAAATTCTTTTAAATGTAAAGATACATAGCCATGGACAAGGAATAGAAAAGAAATCTGTAATAATTAAAGGAGGGTAAAACATGGCCTATCCTTGTCAGATTGCATTTAGGCTTCCTTACATAAAATTGTGGGCTGAACCTGGCCCCCCATCTATGAACTACAGCTGAAATAAATTTGCCATACCACCACTAGGAAGTATTATTTATATGTAGTTTGGGGAAAAAGTGGAAATACTGGTCTGATAATAGGAGTGGAGTATGGGCTGTATACAGGTATGGTATCTTGGAGGGCAAAATCCCAGATTCCTAATATAAGACATGGTTTAAGTTGTACAATCCAGATGACTGCTGAAGGATCTATGAAACCACCTGACAGTGAATGGTGTGTAGAGGAAAATAATTTTGGATAAAATGAAATCTATACAAGGAAATCCAGTGCTGTGAGACAATCAGTAGAATGGGAGAATTCATACTCAAGGAAATAAAAATAATGGAGTGTTATGAAAAGGGATTTAACATGTTTGTTTATGATTTTCAAAAAGATAAAAGGAAGTAATAACATTCCTAAAAGAAGAACACCAGGTGATTAATATGGAAAATTAGCCCAATGGAAAATAAAGGGCGTCTTGACAATGAAAACTACAATAATTCAAATTTTAAAAGCCCAATAAATTGGATGAACAGTAAACTAGAACATCTAAAAAGAATTTGTGAATTGAAAGATAGAAATGAGACTGATCACAAAATGCAGAACAGAAAAAATACAGGACTGTAAACTAGGGAGTCGACATGGATTGAGGAGGTTCAATATAGGTCCAATTGGAATTCTAGAAAAAGACACTAGCAACATAGAGGAAATAATCAAAGAGATAATGTTGAGAGTTTTTCTTTTTTCTTTTTTGAGTTAAAATCTCACTCTTATCCAGGCTGGAGTGCAGTGGCATACTCACGGCCACTCCAGCGTTGACCTGCTGGGCTCCGGCGATCCTGCCACCTCAGCCTTCCAAGTAGCCGGAACTACAGATGTACGCTACCACTTCCAGCTAATTTTTTATTGTAGAGATGAGGTCTTGCCAAGTTGCCCGGGCTAGGCTTGAACTCGTGGACTCAGGCAATCCACTTGCCTCGGCCTCCCAAGGTGCTGGGATTACAGGCTGACCACCAAGCCCAGCCTTTTTCTTTTTTTTTTTTTAGAGATAGGGTCTCACTCTGTCACCTAGTGGGCTGTAGTGGCACAATCATAGCTCACTGTAGCATCGAATTCCTGGGCTCAGGAAATCCTCCTGCCTCAGCCTCCCGAGTGGGCTGGGTCTACAGGTGCATGCCACCACACTCAGCTAATGAAAAACAACAACAACAAATTATAGATGTGATCTTGCTCTGTTTCCCAAGCTGGTTTTGAACTCCTTACCTCAAGCAGTCCTCCTGCCTTGGCCTCTGAAAGTGCTGGGCTTATAGTTGTGAGCCACTGTGCTCAGCTGAGAATTTTTCATACTTGAAGAAGACATTAGCCCTCAGACTGAAGAAGCTTATAAAGTGCCAAGAAGCCGAGCTCGGTGGCTCAGCCTGTAATCCCGCGCCTTTGGGAGGCTGAGATGAGTGGATTGCCTGAGCCCGTGGGTTCAAGACCCGCCTGGGCAGCGAGACCTCATCTCTACAATAAATCAAAAAATCAGCTGGGCATGGTAGTGCATGCCTGTAATTCCGGCTACTTGGAAGGCTGAAGCGGAAGGATCGCCGGAGCCCAGCAGGTCGAGGCTGCGGTGGCTGGGAGCGGTCACTGCACCCCAGTCTGGGTGACAGAGTGAGACCCCAACTCAAAAAAAAAAAAAAAAAAGTGCCAAGTAAATCAACTCCTAGTTCTATAAAATTGTAGACTGTTAAGAATATAGCGAAAATCTTTATCTTTAATAGGGATTACCCATGAAAATGATAATCTGATGCAAGTAGACTTCTCAACAATAGATGCTGGAAAACTGCATTAAAAGTGCTGAAGGAGGCCACGCACAGTGGCTCATGCCTGTAATCCCAGCACTTTGGGTGGCTGAAGCAGGAGGATTGCTTGAACCCAGCAGTTTGAGACCAGTGTAAGCAGCATAGTGAGACCTCATCTCTATAAAAAAAAAGTTAGCTAGGTGTATCATGTACTGTAGTCCCAGCTACTTGAGAGGCTGAGGTGGGAGGATTGCCTGAGCCCGGGAGATTGAGTCTTTGCCACTGCATTCCAGCCTGGATGATAGAGATATTCTGACTAAAAATAAACAAACATAAAAAATATATATGTATGTATTGCTGAGTGAAAGCTATTGTCAAAAAAATTCTGTATCTTGCAAAACTATCCTTTCAGTATGAATGTGAAATAAAGACATTTTCAGACATGTGGGCCCCGGTATATCAAGAATGCCTTTGGATGGAAGTAACAACACCAAACTTAGAGTGGCTAAACAATGAAGGCATTTAATAACCAAATAATCTAGGGGTGAGAGATTCCAGAAATGATTAATTGGCTTGATAATGATTTGATATTTGGGTTATCCTCATAGTCTCAAGATGGCTACATTAGTTTCAAGCATCATCTCTCACATTATAGTAACCAAAGCAAGAAGGGAAGTGGCAGGTGGCAATTCTTGTGTTTGTCTTTTTTTTTTTTGAGTTGGAGTCTCACTCTGTTGCCCAGACTGGAGTGCATTGGCACACTCCTGGCCACCGCAGCCTCGTCCTGCTGGGCTCCGGTGATCCTTCCGCCTCAGCCTTCCAAGTAGCTGGAACAACAGGTGTGCACTACTATGCCCAGCTAATTTTTTTGATTTATTGTAGAGATGAGGTCTTGCCAAGTTGCCCAGGTTGGTCTCGAACGTGCGAGCTCAGGCAGTTCACTCACCTCGGCCTCCCAAAGTGTTTGCCTTTTAACAGGGAAGAAAGTCTCCTAGAAACTCTTCAGCAGAATTCCCCTCAGATTTCATTGACCAGAACTGATTACTATGCTTGCTACTTGTTGAGTTACTGGTGGAAGGGAATAGGAATCTTATGATTGCCTTGGATTACCATGATATATCTCTGGGACCAAGCACATCATCACCCTAACAAATCAGAGGGTTGTTTTAGCAACAAAGCAGGGACTGTGTTTGGGTCCTTCACACATGATCAG
The DNA here is from genome assembly GCF_000164805.1 of Carlito syrichta. Lineage (NCBI taxonomy): Eukaryota > Metazoa > Chordata > Mammalia > Primates > Tarsiidae > Carlito > Carlito syrichta. Next base: position 617,293 of record NW_007253291.1, read on the forward strand.
ATATGTGGCAAATGGTCTCATGGTCTAATCTTTGCCTCTCTCTGGCAAAAAAAGTATTTGATACCATATTTAAGGATCATCGTACTAGTTTTTCAATTATAAGAACTTTTGGAATGGAAATTTTTAAGTGTTCTGCACAGACTTAAAAATAGCCATATGTTACTTTCAGAAGCAATGCTTGAGCAACTGTTTGGCAGCTAGAGTGTTTTGTTACTTTGACATATTAGACGGTACTGTTCAGTTGGTGAGGCTTCATTTCTACAATAAATCAAAAAATTAGCTGGGCGTGGTGGCGCGTGCCTGTAGTTCCAGCTGCTTGGAAAGCTGAGGTGGAAGTATCACCTGAATCTAGCAGGTCGAGGCTGTGGTGGCCATGCACATGCCACTGCACTCCAACCTGGGTGACAGTAAGACTCCAAGCCAAAAAAAAAAAAAAAAAAGTGGCATTGTTATTTTGATATTTTTCCATCAAGACAATATGAAGATACAAGTGTGCTTGGAAAACAGTATTATTTCACTAATAGTTGCCCAGGCTTGCAATGCACATGTGATCTATGTAAGGTGACGATGACGGTATCTCACTTGACCGTCACAACTGTCTTATTAGGCAGTTTGTATTGTCATTTTACAGATAAGAAAGTTGAGGCACAACATGGTTAATATTGTGTCTATAAATAATATCTAATAATGTAGTGGTGGTAGGACTCAAATCTGAGGTCTTTACATTCTAAATCTAATGCTCTTGTAGTCTACAAATTGCATGGATACATAAACTTTATTTTGATAATTAAGCTCTTAAGGGAAGATGATGTAGGAGGCAAAAATAATTTGCATGTGCTGTGCTTACATGTTTAATATTAATTAAACAGGCTTAGTTTTAATTTCATAATATTTTAAGCATTATTGCAAGTAAGAGGAGCAAGGACAGAAAGATCATGCGGTTCTAGAGTGAATGCAATAAAACAAATACCTCCACTTCCACTTGTACCCCAGTGTAGATGTGGAGAACACACAAGCTTTGTTTTCAGACATACCTGGGTTCAAATACTGATGATGTATTTATCACTTATATGAGTTTGGACAAATAATTAACCTCTCTGAACCTTTTTATATTTACTTGTATGATAGTGAAAATCAGCTGGGTGTGGTGGCTTATGCCTGTAATTCCAACCCTTTGGGAGGTGGAGGCAAGAGGATTGCCTGAGCCCAGGGGTTCGAGATCAGCCTGGGCAAACTTGGTGAGACCTTGTCTCTACAATAAAATAAGTAAATTAGCCAGGCGAGCTGGGGGGAGCCTGTGGATCCAGTTATTTGGAAGACTGAGGCAGAAGGATCACCTGAGCCCAGCAGGCTGAGGCTGTGGTGGCCATGAGTGTGCCACTGCACTCCAACCTGACATGACAGCGAGACTCCAACTCGAAAAAAAAAAAAAGATAGTGAAAATTATCCCTTTCTCATTTTTTGTAATGAATTGAGATGATATTTAATTTCTAGCAGACAGCTGGCAGGCAATGCATAGTAGCTAGTATATTATTTCATAATAATACATTTATTAAAGTTTAAGTGTGAAGGTTTCAAGATCTCATTTTTGGTAGTTCTTTTGACAGTTTTTTCCCCAAAAATATTTTAGCTATTTTAGTTGTTAAGTATATATATGTATTAGGCATTTAGAGATACAAATTGAAACTGTAAGTTGTTGGTGTTTTCCCATTTCTTGTTTTTTATTTTATTTTTTGAATAGGAGTCTCACTCTGTCACCCAGGCTAGAGTGCAGTTGCATGCTCATGGCCACTGCAGCCTTGACCTGCTGGGCTCAGGTGATCCTTTGCCTCAACCTTCTAAGTAACTGGAACCCCATGCCACCATGCCCATGCCACCATGCCCAGCTTATTTTTCTTGATTTATTGTAGAGGCGAGGTCTCGCCAAGTTGCCCGGGCGGGTCTTGAACCCTTGGACTCAGGCAGTTCTCTTGCTTTGGCCTCCCAAAGTGCTGGGATTACAGGCATGAGCCACCATGCCCAGTGCCATTTCTTATCTCTTAGCTTGCTTTGACTTTATAAATATTCTCCTTCCCCCATGTATAGGTCTTATGGCAGCGTATACAAAGCTATTCACAAAGAAACGGGTCAGATTGTTGCTATTAAGCAAGTTCCTGTGGAATCAGACCTGCAGGAGATAATCAAAGAAATCTCTATAATGCAGCAGTGTGACAGGTAAAGGCATGTGGGCTTCCTTTGTAGAGAACATGGTTTGAATTTGTTGTGATTATTTAGAGTTTGACATGTAGCCGTGTACTTACTTAGATATTTTGCAGAAGGAAGAGTTCAGTGGAATCACTATGCATATTCTTTTCAGAAAAAAATATGATTAAAAAGTTTTTATACCTAAACTTATATAGTATCCATTTCTGCATAGTTTTTTTTCCTTTTTCTTTTTTTCAGTATGCCCTTTTAGAAACTAGGAAGAAGCGGCAGAAGGTGGTGTTTGCTTTTTTTTGTTTGTTTTTTTGATAATGATCTCTTTTACTTCCTATTAAAACATTTCTGCAGAGATAGCTGAGAAGATAGAACTCAAATGCTTTTTAACTCTAGATACCTTAGGATATCAGTTCCATGAAAAGAGAATATTTATGTATTACTGTTTCTTTCTTCACATTAAAAAGTCATTCAAGCTAAAAGTAGTTAAGTGTTTTATTATTAAGGAACTAAGATTTGTCAAATGCTGTAAGCAGGAAGTTAGGCCAAAAGGTGACCACAGAAAAGCACGTGGTTTGCTCTGAAATTCCGTGACAACATAGGTTGGTCACTGTGACAGAGCAGTCTCCCCAGCACTATTTAGGCTGAAAGAAACACAAAGTTAGGGGCAATGCCAGCTCTAGGTAACTGAAAAGGGGGTGAGAAATTATCACAGTTGAGGCTGCATTCATGTTTCTAAAGCCTTTCCAGTCATCACATCAACTTAATGCCCCCTACTTGTAAAATATCGCCATTAGGGTAGATGGGGCTACCTACCAGGAAATTAGTCCAAGGACCCTTAAGTGTCCCAAACTTGGAAATGCAGCCATTTCTTTCCTCCCTCCCTCCCACTTTTTCCCTTTGTGGTTATTATCTACTAGATAAAACTCCCATTTTTCTTTTCTTTTTTTTTTTGAGCTGGAGTCTTATTCTGTCATGTAGGCTGGAGTACAGTCGCACACTCACAGCCACCCCAGCATCAACCTGCTGGGCTCTGGCAATTTTTCCACTTCAGCCTTCCAAGTAGCCGGAATGACAGGCATGGGCTACCACACCTGGCTAATTTTTGATTAATTGTAGAGATGAGGTCTCACCATGTTGCCCAGGCTGGGCTCGAGCCTGCAGTCTCAGGCAGTCTTCTTGCCTTGGCTTCCCAAAGTGCTGGAATCCAGGTTTGAGCCACCGCACCTGGCCCCATTTTTCTTTTCTTTTTTTTTTTTTTGAGTTGGAGTCTCACTCTGTCGCCCAGGCTGGAGGCCAGTGGCACGCTCATGGCTACCCCACCATCGACCTGCTGTGCTCCAGCGATCCTTCCACCTCAGCCTTCCAAGTAGCCAGAACTACAGGTGTGTGCTACCACGCCCGGCTAATTTTTGATTTATTGTAGAGACGAGTTCTCACCAAGTTGTCTGGGCTGGTCTCAAACCTGCAGGCTCAGGCAATCCACTTGTGTTGGGATTACAGGCTGAACCACCGAGCCCGGCCCCCATTTTTGTTGATTGGATTGACCAGATGAAGGTGGCAGTTTTCCTTTTTCTCTTCTATGAGATACATTATGGAAATTCTTTTCAAGTGCCGAACTGGGACTTAGCTGGTTTAGATATACTGTGTAGGAGCTGCGTTCCAAACACAGTATAGAAGCATCTCTAATTGAAGAGATATTTTGCTGAGTAGGCTCAACTCTATGCTAAACATTGTAAGGAATACAGTGAAATACAGAGCAGAGTCCTGGGCTCTGGGATTTCATAGACTCTTTGGACGGGGCAGGCATACATATGTATAGGAAAATCTAGCTAAAAATAACAAGACTGTATAGAACATATTCCAACAGGAAATACCTGATAGTAATTGCCTATAGTATTTGACTCCTATAAATACTGTACTACAGGGAGAGCAATATATGTATATATAAATAAATAAATAAATATTTTTTCCCTGCTGTCCTTGCCATTGGCATGTTTCTCAAAGATGAAGGAGTGTTTGAAATTCTGAGAGTCAGTTTGGTTTTAGCATCTTCAGTTGCTATGCAACTTTATTGGCCCTGACCTAGCCAATTATAGCTGGTAACTCTCAGAGGGTGGATTATTTAGTTTTAACGGGTTGTTTGATTTTTCTCTGAAATTTCTTGATGTCTCTTCTCAAGCATGAATCTTAAAATTCCACGTTTGAGCCTGAAGATTTTTTCTTTATAATAAATTGTAGAGTGTGTGTTTTCTTATAAAATACATGTAACATAGACAAATGCAAATGAAAAGAAGAAAAGAAAATCACTTTTCCCTTTGGAGAAATCATCATTGTTAAATACTGCTTGAGATACATATTCTTCCAAAAAGCCTTTGCCTTTTATTTTTTTTATTTTTTTGTAAACAGGATATCTTATATTATCAAATATTTCTCTGTAACATTTTTTATGGGTTCATGATATTCCATTATATGGCTATATCATTATTTCTTAAATAAACTCCCTAATGTTGGATGGACATTAGATGGTATATAAATTTTCGCTTTTACCAACCATAGTAACTTTCTTTTTGAATATTTATAATTTTTTTCTGAGGATAAATTGTAGACCTAAGAAATGCTGGTTAAGGGGACCACCATATTTTGCACTTTTGTTATTAAGCTCCAGAAAAGATATACACTTCACATTCTTATCAGGAAGTTGCCTGTGTTACCCTTAACTATGAATAATTGATCTTTTGAGATGAGGAATTAATTTTCATATATTTAATAGCATGAATTAATGGAGATGTTTGAAGGCTATTCTAGTAATTTGTATTGTTTCTCTCTAGCCCTCATGTAGTCAAATATTATGGCAGTTATTTTAAGAATACAGACTTATGGATCGTTATGGAATACTGTGGGGCTGGTTCCGTGTCTGATATCATTCGATTACGAAATAAAACGGTAAGTTTACTTTCTAGAACTTTGCAACTGAACTAGTCTCTTAGGCCTCTTTTCTCTGGTTTCTTATTCATGTGTATTCTTCTGCCATGTCTAGAGAGATGACAGATTGTCAGATTTCTCCTTTTTCATGGTTCTTTCTCCTCTTTACTCTTTCATGTCTTCTTAATGTGGCAGTTTCGATACCACCTCAACCCACTCTGGGCTGTGTGAATCTTCCCTGCCTGGCTCATAATAAGACTTATTAAATATCGATTGATTGATAGTATAATACATATTTAGCCATGATGCCTTATATCACTTGGTTTTCTTGATATTCTTGAAGGGTCACTGCCAGGGAAGGGGGTGGGGAATATAACAAACACTAATAAGGGTACCTGAACCCAAACCAGGTGAAGTGAGGACCAATGAGAGGCCCAAACTTCAGCAGTATGATGATCATGTATGTGCCTAATCCTGAATTGTATCCCACATCTTTAAAAAAAGTTGTATTCCTATTTTATAAATTGAGAAGCTGAGATTAAGAGATGCTCAATAACTTGCTTAAGTTACACACAAATAGAACCAAGAGTAAAAGAAAATAAAAGTGATATTTAGAGTGCTTTGCTTGTCTCTTACTGGGGGAGAAATGACTAACAAATTTTGACTATAGAATGAATTTTAAGTGTTCAGATTTGGATTTGGATTTTTGCTTCTACCTAGCATATTCAAAGATTAACTTTCTCTACTTCTTATTAATTAGGGAACAAGCCCATTATGAAAGATTATTTGCTGTTACTGTGGTTGCTGGAATAAGATCTAGGAGTCATGAGTTCTAGGTCTCGTTCCGTTGCTTAATTTCTTTATTTATTCATTTAGTAAATATTTGTTGAACACTACTTTAGGCCTTAGGGATCCAGTAGTAAATAAAACAGATGGCAACCATGTTCTCATAGTTGTTCACTTTTGCATAGGGCAACAAAAAGCAAATTAAACGTAACTAAAAGAAATGCCAGGTAGTGATAAATGCCCTGAAGAAAAGGAATGAAGATGAAGTGAGGGTAAAGTCCTAGAGTGCTTGGTGGCTACTTTAGAGTAGATTGTTGAGGAAGGTCACACAGAAAAGGTGACATTGGAAGTAAGACTTGAATGACAGGAAGGAACTCAGACTCCTAAGGGAACGTTTTAGGTGGGGAATAACCAGAGCAAACACCCTGAGGCTGGAATGGGCTTGGCATGTTTGGGTAATAGAAAGAAGGCCACTGTGACCAGAATGGAGTAGACAAAGGGGAAACTGTAGGAGGTGAGGTTAGACAGTTGGGCAGGGCTAGATTATGTTGGGTATTGTAGACCATAGGAATGAATTTTAATTTTATTTCAAGTGCAGAAATCATTGCTGGGTTGTAAGCAAGCGAGTGAGTCATCTTATATATGTTTTAAAAAGATAACTGAATTCTGTGTAGATTGTGGGTAAGTAAGAGAAGCAGGGAAAATCTTAGCCTTTGGCTTTCTTGTCTTAATAAAAAAAGTAAGAATAATAATACTCATATTAAATATTTGCAAGGTTGTGAAAATTAATTTAAATATGAAAAAGTACTTTGTAAATGGTAAAGTGCTATTAAGTAATAATGAGGGAGTATTTTAAAACTTACTTAAAGATTATCCATAGACTAGCTCCCTTCTTAATTTACATTAGTCAGAGTTAATGCATTTTTCTAGTCAAATAACAAGTTCTTTAGCTGGGAATTATGTTCTAACATAAAATACACTCAAAGAAATCCCCAAACATTAATAATTTCTTGAATTAAAAACTGGGTTTCAGCCGGGCTCGGTGGCTTAGCCTGTAATCCCGCGCCTTTGGGAGGCTGAGGTGAGTGGATTGCCTGAGCCCGTGAGTTCGAGACCCGCCTGGGCAGCGAGACCTCATCTCTACAATAAATCAAAAAATCAGCCGGGCGTGGTAGTGCATGCCTGTAATTCCGGCTACTTGGAAGGCTGAGGTGGAAGGATCACCGGAGCCCAGCAGGTCGAGGCTGCGGTGGCTGGGAGCGGCCACTGCACTCTAGTCTGGGCGACAGAGTGAGACTCCAACTCAAAAAACCAAAAAACAAAAAACAAAAAACTGGATTTCAGGGCTTTTTACATGTAGCATTAAATTATTTTGCTCAGCTATTTAAAAACAATCCATAAAACTATATTTGTCGCTCCCTTTATATTTTTATTGGGCAGTGCTACTTTAATGGATTAGCTCAGCTGGTTAGGATAAAGAGTCAGTAAGTCATGTCATGAGCTTTGTTCTCTTTGGCCACATTAGGTACCCCAAACTAACCTACTGCTTTGGCAGTAGTGTTTGCCTGGACTTCAGGGAAAGCTCTGTGGCCACTGGCACAAATTATTTAACTTGTTCATCATATATAAGATGATTTAGTTATAAGAATCAAATGAGATTACAGAAATAGTGTTTAGTATAGATTAAACACATAGAAATAATTATTTTTGAAGTTATTAGCATAGTATCTGGCTCATAATAGATACTTATTAAATACTGATTGATAGTATAATAAGTATTAAACTTTGATGCCTTACATCACTTGATTTTCATGAGATTC
>NW_007253291.1:625039-660908 GCF_000164805.1 Carlito syrichta
AGTTAGAGTCTCATTCTGTCGCTCAGGCTGGAGTGCGGTGGCATACTCACTACCACCCTAGTGTCGACCTGCTGGGGCTCCAGTGATCCTTTCGCTTCAGCCTTCCAAGTAACTGGAACTACAGGCTTGCACTACTACACCCAGCTAATTTTCTTTTGACTTATTGTAGAGATGGGGTCTCGCTAAATTGCCTGGCTGGTCTCGAACCTGCGGGCTCAGGCAATCCACCTGCCTTGGCCTCCCAAAGTGCTGGGATTACAGGCTGAGCCACCGAACCTGGTCTCATGACATTCTTTTTTTTTTTTTTGAGTTGGAGTCTCACTCTGTTGCCCAGACTGGAGTGCAGTGGCCGCTCCCGGCCACCGCAGCCTCGACCTGCTGGGCTCCGGCGATCCTTCTGCCTCAGCCTTCCGAGTAGCTGGAATTACAGGTGTGCTCTACCACGCCCGGCTGATTTTTTGATTTATTGTAGAGATGAGGTCTCGCTGCTTGGACGGGTCTCGAACCCACGGGCTCAGGCAATCCACTCACTTCAGCCTCCCAAAGGCGTGGGATTACAGGCTGAGCCACCGAACCCGGCTCTCATGACATTCTTAAAGAAAGTTGTATTCCTAGTTTATAGATTAAGAAGTAGATTAGGAGAAGTTCAGTAACTTTCTTAAGTCACACAAAAACAGAGCCAAGAGTAAAAGCTAGGTCTTTCTAATCCCAAATCTTATACTTTGTGCACAGCACACTCCTTTTTTTTTTCTTTTGAGTCAGAGTCTCATTCTGTCGCCCTGACTGGAGTGCAGTAGCATGCTTACAGTCATCGCAGCCTCGACCTGCTAGGCTCCAGCGATCCTTCTGCCCTAGCCTTTCAAGTAGCTGGAACTATAAGTGTGCACCACCATGTCTGGCTAATTTTTCTTGATTTATTATAGAGATGAGGTCTCACCAAGTTGCCCAGGCTAGTTTCAAACCCCTGAGCTCAGGCAGTCCCCTCACCTTGGCCTCCCAAAATACTAGGATTATAGGCGTGAGCCACCGCACCTGGCCCACACTCCTTTCAAATGTGAGTTGTCATATGGGGAGCTGTGTTGTTAGGACTGGGGTTGTGTCTGCACAAAGTCAACATTGGACAGATCAGATATTCTATGCTAGTCCCCAGCATTCTCAATTTCATTTATTCATTGTCATTCAACAAATATATTTTTAGCACTTGCCATGTGTTAGAGGACTTTATTCGTGTTAGAGGACTTTATTCGTGTTAGGGATACAAAAGTTATTTTGAGTGACTTAGGAAGTCATTGGTAGGTTTTGAGCAGATCGGCTGATATTTTAAAAGGTTTATTATGACTGCTGTGTGGAAAACACATTGAAGAGGGTCAAGGGCAAAAGCAGGGATGCTGTTTAGGGGATTACAAGAATAGTACAGGCAGGTCATGATGGAGACTTGGACCAGAGTTATTACAGAAGATGTATTTAGATATACAGCATTTTGAAGACAGAGAAGAGTCAAGGATGACCTCAAGGTTTTTGACCAGAGCAACTGAGAGAATCAAATTTTCTTTTACTGAGAGGGGTAGGACTGTGGGAAGAGCAGAATAGGTTGGATGAGTGAGTAGGAGGGAGAGGAATAGGGTGGTAGAGAAAAAGAATTTGATTTTGACATGTTATACTTATGATGATTGTTAGGCATTCAGTGAAAATGTGTAGGCAAATATATGAATCTGGTTGGGAAGACGTCTGGCGGTCTAGACATGTAACATTGGAAGTGGTCAGCATATCTATGGTATAAGTAATCAAATGCTGTTCACAGATTGATTTTATTCAAAAAAAGGAAATTGGGTCTTATTTTTTTTCCTTTTTCTGATGTGTCATGGTGAACAGATAGAATTTGAACTTTTTATTCTTTTCTCAGTTAACAGAAGATGAAATAGCTACAATATTACAATCAACTCTTAAAGGCCTGGAGTATCTTCATTTTATGAGAAAAATACACCGTGATATCAAGGCAGGAAATATTTTGCTAAATACAGAAGGACATGCAAAGCTTGCAGATTTTGGGGTAGCAGGTCAGCTTACAGTAAGTAAAAATGTTACTTGTATTTATAATTTTCAGTTCTGTCCTGAGAAGCAATTCTTTACCTACTTGTTTAAAATATGATACTTGACTTAATAGTGCTAGTAAAAATTATATAATCTACCAACAGGCTACAAAAGAGCTAGTAGGTTATTTTAGATCCTTTCCTTGGGTTCAGGTCACATGGTTTACTCCCCCTGCCCCCGAGACAGGGGTCTTTGTCACTCAGACTGGAGTGTAGTGGTACAATCATAGCTCCCTGCAGACTTGAACTCCTGGACTCAAGTGATCCCCTGCCTCAGCCACCTTGAGTAGCTGGGATAATAGACATGAGTCATGACATCTGTCTAACTTTGTTTAATTTTTATAAAGATAAAAACTAAAACAAGAAATGATAGTATACTCTATCGGCATATTTATAAAAGGTAGAAAAATTAAATCTGTCTTACTTTCCTTGAATAAGACATGACATCATCTCATTCAACTACCAGGTAGTACCTGGCAGTTACTATACTGAAAACTCTCTCCTTAAATCTGATTTTATAAAATACTTAAGTATATATGAAAGTATATATGGAAATATAGAAATAGTTCTAGACAGGTATACACCAAAATTTGCATCCATGTTGTACATCAAGTAGTTTTCTCGGGTGGTGGAATGCACACTATATATGTAGAGGGCGGGGGAGTTTGTTTACCACTGTATGTATGCTTTTTATTTTTTTATTTTAAATATGCTTGAGACATGTCAGTGAGTCTTATAGGTAACTACAACAGCACAGAATTTGCCTTGATGTTTAAAATCAGACGCTTATTCAGTATTGTGATTTGCAGGCCCTCCAAAAAATTTTGTTCTTAACATTCACAGGTGGCTGGGCATGGTGATTCTGTAATCCCAGCACTTTGGGAGATTGAGGTGGGAGGATTGCTTGAGGCTAGGAGTTTGAGACCAGTCTGGGCAACAAAGCTAGATCCTGTCTGTACAAAAAATAAAAAAATTAGCCAGATGCAGTGGCATACTCCTGTAGTCCCAGTTTCTTGGGAGGCTGAGGCAGGAGAATCCCTTGAGTTCAGGAATTTGAGATTGCCGTGAGCTGTGGTCATGCCACTGCATCCTAGCTTGGTCAACAGAGTAAGATTCTGTTTCTAAAAAAACAAGCAAATAAAAAGTCACAGATAAGCAGTACCACACAATATTATCTAAACTACAGTCTTTGTAAGGAAACCAAATTGAAATATATTATCTGGTGCTGTATAAAAACATATTAAAATTAAGAATATCCATTCCATTTAGTAATAATTTTAGTAATTGGTTGATTCCTCAAAAGTTACTTATATTGTTCTTATTGCTATAATGCCTGCCTTTCTCCCCTTTTGATGTGTACAGTTCAGTGTTTTTAGTATATTCACAAAATTGTGCAGCTGTCACCACTATCAAATACTAGAACATTTTCATCATCCACAAAATAAACTGTACCCTTTAGCAATCACTCCTCATTCTTCCTGCTATAGGTTTACCGTTTCTGAATATTTCATATAAATAGTCATATAATATATGACCTTTTGCTTCTGGCTTCTTTCATTTGATGTAATGTTTTAGAGGTTTATCCATGTTGTAACATGCATCAGTACTTCATTCCTTTTTATGGCTGGATGATATCCCATTGTACAGATATACCACATTTTGTTCATCTGTTCATTGGTTGAACAGATTTGGCTTGTTTCCACTTTTTGGTTATTATTAATAATGCTACTATGGGATTTGTTTACAGATTTTTATGTGTTTAACATTTTTTTTTTTGAGTTGGAGTCTTACTCTGTTGCCTAGACTGGACTGCAGTGGCATGCTCACGGCTACTGCAGCCTGGACCTTCTGAGCTCAGGTGATTCCTCTGCCTCAGCGTTCCAAGTAGCTGGAACTACAGGTGTGAGCAACCATGTCCTGCTTATTTTTAAAAAACTTATTGTAGAGACAAGGTCTCACCAAGTAGCTCAGGCTGGTCTTGAACCCCTGGCCTCAGGCAATTCCCTCCCAAAATGCTGGGATTACAGGTGTGAGCCATTGTACCTGGTCTCTATGTTTAACTTTTTAAAGATCTGCCAAACTTTTTTCCAAAGTGGCTCACCATTTTACTTTCCCATTACTGATGTGTGAGTGTTGTAATTTCTTCACATCCTTTCCAACACTTGTTATTTTCTGTGTTTTTTATTGTAACCATCCCAATGGGTGTGAGGTAGTATCTCTCTGTGGTTTTGATTTGTATTTTATTTTATTATTTTATTTTATATTTTTTGAGTTGGAGTCTCTCTCTGTCGCCCAGGCTGGAGTGCAGTGGCACACTCACGGTCACCCCAGTGTTGACCTGCTGGGCTCTGGTGATCCTTCCACCTCAGCCTTCCAAGTAGCTGGAACTACAGGCACACGCTACCATGCCTGGCTAATTTTTGATTTATTGTAGAGACGAGGTCTCACCAAGTTGCCCGGCTAGTCTTGAACCCGTGGGCTCAGGCAATCCAGTTGCCTCGGCCTTCCAAAGTGCTGAGATTACAGGCTGAGCCACCAAGCCTGGCTGATTTGCATTTTATTAATGACTAATGATGTTGATTATCTTTTCTTATGTGAGGCGAATAGGATAACCACTGCTTATGGAAACCAGACTCTTATGTCTATTGGACATTTGTAGTCTTCTTTGGAGAAATGTCTGTTTAAATCTTTTACCCATTTTTAATTGGGTTATTTATCTTTTTATTGTTGAATTGTAAGAATTCTTTTTTTTTTTTTTTTGAGAAACAGGGTCTGGCTGTGTCACCCAGGCTGGAATGCAGTGGCTTGATCATAGCTCACTGCAGCCTTGAACTCCTGGATTTAAGCAATCCTCCCTCCTCAGCCACCTGAGTAGCTGAGACTACAGGCACTTACCACTGTACCTGGATATTTTTTTAGTTTTTATAGAGATGAGGTCTCACTATGTTGCCCAGGCTGGTCTCGAACTCCTGGCCTCAAGCCATCCTTCTGTCTCTACCTGACAAAGTGCTAGGATCATGGGCATGAGCCACCATGTCCTGCCAAGTTGTAAGAATTCTTTGTATACTTTAGATACAAGTTCCTTATCAGGTGCATGATTTGCAATTATATTCTTCTATTCCTTTGGTAGTCTTGAAGATATCCTTTGAAACCCCAAATTTTAAAATTTTGATGATGTCCAGTTGCTTTTTCCTTTTGTAGCTTCTACTTCTGGTGTCATAGCTAAGAAATCTTTAGCTAATGCAAAGTCATGAAGATTTATTCCTATGTTTTCCTTGAAGTGTTTAATAGTTCTAGCTTTTATGTTTAGATCTGTGATCTATTTTGAGTTAATTTTCATGGTGTCAGGTAGACATTTCATTTCATTCTTTTTGCGTGTTGATATTGAGTTGTCCCGACACTATTTGTTGAAAAGACTGTTGTTTCTTCCTTGAAGTGTGTGTTGGCACACTTGTTGAAATCACATGATCATAAACGTATAGGTTTATTTTTGGGATTTCGATTCTATTTCATTGACTAATATGTCTATCCTTGTGCCAGTACCAGGCCGTCTTAATTACTGTACTTTGCAGTAGGTTTTGAAATCTGTTAAGCATGAGTCCTCCTACTTTGTTCTTTTTCAAGATTGTTTTGGCTATTGTAGGTCTCTTGCATTTCCATATAAATTTTAGTATCAGCTTGTTAATTTCTGTAAAAAAAAAAAAAGGCCATTGAGCTTTTGATAGCAGTTGTGTTGAATCTTAAATTCATTTGAAAATATTGCTATTTTAACAGTATTAAGTCTTCCAATCCATGAACATGAGATGGCTTCCTATTTAGGTTTTCCTTAGTTTCTTTCAGTAATGTTTCATAATTTGCAGTGTACAAGTCTTGCATATATTTTGCTAAATGTATTCCTAAGTAGTTTGGTCTTTTTGATGCTATTTAAATGAAATTGCTTTGTTTTCAGATTGTTCATTACTAGTCTATAGGAGTACTATTGGTTTTTGTATAATATCTTATATTCTTCAATCTTGCTGGACTCTTTTTTTTTTAAATTTACAATAAGCATGTATGTTATTTTGCTAAAGAAAAAATGAGATTTTTTTTCCACTCAAAAGTGAAACTGTAGTGTAGAATGATGCTGCTGGTCTGTGTTGTTGGGAAACTTCCAGTGCTACTGAGTTAAGGTTCTTCTCTGGTCTCTTATCTAGATAATTTAGGCCTTGCTGACAACCTTCTGAGAAGTGATAGTGATGGTGGTGGGGATTGTTAGCATATAAATGCCCATTTAATGTTCCTGATTAATAATATAATCCATACTTTACAGTCTAGAGGTCTTGAGTTTCACTCTCCAGAGGGTACACCTGTAGTTTAATGCCAGGGTGGGGCAAGTTGCTTGATATAAGGTTTAGGGCTCTTGACTGCATCTTAACTGTCTTTCAATGCAGTCTTCCTGTTCTTAGATTCACTTTCACCCCTCTTCTTGGTACCAGATGCCACCAGTTTCTAAACCTTTGGAGGGGTTGGTGTTAAAATCAAATTGTTTCCTTGTTTTTCTGATGAGTGACTTAGGATTCCATTTTACAGTCTGTTCAGTTACCTCTTGACCATCTGCTTTCAAGCTTTCAAATGATTGTGACTGTGGTTGTTTTCCCTTTTATTTTTGTTCTTGTGGATTTATTCATTTAAATAATCATTTTAGTCTCTTTTAGTGGGTTTTGAGATGGAGCAAAAGCAAAATGTATCTGTTCAATCTGTCATCTTTACTCAGGAATCTATAATATTCCTTTCTTTTCTTTTTTTTCCTTTTCCTTCCTTCCTTCTAGTTGGGGTCTCACTCTGTCACCAGGCTGGAGTGCAGTGGCGTGATCATGGCTTAATGCAGCCTCAGCCTCCTGGGCTCAGGCAACCCTTCCTCCTCAGTTTCCTGAGTAGCTGGGACCACAGACATGTGTTACTATGACTGGCTAATATATATATATATATATATATTTTTTTTTTTTTGTAGAGACAAGGTCTTGCTATGTTGCCTAGACTGGTCTTGAACTCCTGGACTCAAGCAATCTTCTTGTCTTGGCCTCCCATAGTGCTGGGATTATAGGTGGAGACACCTTGTCCAGCCAATGTTATTTCTGATGGCAGCATTGGCATATCATTGTATGGATGTATGATAATTTTTTTTAATTCATTCTCTACAGTTGGGTACCCATTTAGGCTGCTTATAGTGTTCCTACCATCATAAACATAAATTCTGGGATAAACATTCTTGTAATTAAATTTTTTAGCTTTTCCTTGAATATATTCTTAGGATAACTTCTTTGCATTGGAATCTGGCCCAGAAAATCTGTGAAATTTTAAGCCTTTTGATGCAAATTGCCAAAATACTTCTAGAAGTGAACAATTTCTGCTTCCAGCTATAGTATATAAATGTGCCCCTTTCATATTTGCCAATTCTGGATGAGCAATAAATTGTATCTTCCTTGTTTCAAAACAATTAAGAATATGAATAATCTATGAATATAAGAATAATCAAATATAATATATTTGGTTATCGGCCATTTGTAACTATCCTTTTGTGAATAAACTGTTCTTTTTTTGGGTCAGTTTTCTGAATTGAGTGTTGGATCTTTTTAAAAAGTTTAAAAAGATAAAACAAAACCAAAGAAAGTTATGTTACACTTGTTACTCTGTTGTTATGATGTTGAAACATCTTTTCCTAGTTTGCTAATTATCTTTCAATTTTGATTATGGTTTTAAAAAAATACTACTGAAGTTTCCAAATTTTATATAGAAAATTTCATCTGCCTTTTATGCCTTTCCTGCCTTTGATGTCATGCTTAAAAAGTTCTTTTTTGCTCAAACGTTATAGAACTGTTCATCTTTATTTTTTTTTTAGTATTCTTTTGGGTTTTGTTTTTTATATTTAAAATTTCAACCTATTTGAACTTACTTTGATGAAATTATAAGGTAAGAAAATGCCCAGTGCTTTTTTCCTTCATAATCTATCCGTTGTTGCTTATTTTAAATGACATTTTAATTATATCTTATATGTGTGGCATATATAACAGACTGTGTTATATGTGTGCGTATGTGTGTGTGTGTATATGTATGTGCTACATTCTGTTTCTGTACTTAGTATTTTTCTTTCCTATGCTCTCATACTAATATAACTTTGGAGTTAGTATCTGTTCATTGCTCCTATTAATTTTCTTTTCTTTTTTTTTGAGTTGGAGTCTCACTCTGTCACCCAGACTGGAGTGCAGTGGCCACTCCCGGCCGCCACAGCCTCGACCTGCAGGGCTCTGGTGATCCTTCCGCCTCAGCTTTCCAAGTAGCTGGAACTCAGGCATGCGCTACCACACCCGGCTGATTTTTTTGATTTATTGTAGAGATGAGGTCTCACCAAGTTGCCCAGGCGGGTCTCGAACCTGCGGGCTCAGGCAATCCACTCACCTCAGCCTCCCAAAGTGCGGGATTACAGACTGAGGCACCGAGCCTGGCTGCTCCTATTAATTTTCAAAAAATTTCTGGCTATCCAAGTATCCATTTTTAATTGAAATAATCTGGTAAAAGCAACTTTGACTACCACAGTTTACAAACACCCCTTGCAGTTTGAAGTGTCAGAGCTAAGGAAATGACTAAGCAGTAAGTTAATTTCTGTGTTAATTTTTGCATAGGACTGACAATGAGATCAATTTGAAAGTATTACCTGTCATTTGCTTCTGACTGGCCTAACCTGTCACAGGCATTTCAAAAGAAACATCAGTGATATTCATGGGATGTCCTTCTGCATATTTAGTTCTGTTTAAAAATCCTTCTCTTCCTTCAGAAAATTAGCCAGGTGTAGTGGTGTATACCTGTAGTTCCAGCTACTTGCTAGGCTGAGGTGGAAGGATTGCCTGAGTCCAGGAGGTTGAGGCTGTGGTGAGCCCTGATCATTTCACCGCAATCCAGCCTGGGTGTCAGAGTAAGACCTTGACTCAAAAAACCAAAACAAAACAAAACAAGAAACTCTTTGTCCTCCTAAAGTTTAGGAACTATAGAGTGGTTACGTGCCATAATGTGTACTATATCCACGTGTTCTTCTTTAAGCCACAAACTAAGACTTTTACATATCATTTTTAAGTCAATTTAAAAATGTCCTGGTATGTAATACATATTCATGTAAACATTAGAATGTTACAGAAGTATACAGAATGGAATGCAAAAGTCTTCTGCCTTCTAGATATAACTGTTAATAGCTTGGTGTGTATTACTCCAGATATTTTTTGCTATGATATAACATTTTTTATTGATTATTGTTATGATCATTACTATATGTATTTTCATTTTATAAAAACAAAGTTATTGTATATAATTTTACAATCCAATTTTTTTGCTTTGCAATGTATGTTGTACATTTTTTCCGTGCTGGGAAAAAAAGTATATGTCTTCTTTTTTTCTTTTTAATGTGATGTTTCAGTATATGGATATTTATTGTATTTAACTTTTTTCCTGTTGATGGTCATTTCCTTTTTCTCCTCCTCCCCCAAATCAGAAACATTTCTGTATTCCTTGTGCACATAAGATACATTTCGAGAAGTAGATTTGGATCAAAGGATATGGACATTTAAAAGTTTAATAAATACTGCCAACTTGTTTATTAAAAAGTTGTATCAATTTGTATTGTCATAACATTGTATTTCAGTGCCTGATTTTCTGTGCTGTTATCAACACTAGTTATTATTAATTTAAAAAATTTTTGTCAATCTTATTTTATTTTATTTATGTTATTTATTTATTTATTTTTTGAGTTGGAGTCTCACTCTGTCACCCAGACTGGAGTGCAGTGGCCGCTCCCGGCCACCGCAGCCTTGACCTGCTGGGCTCTGGCAGTCCTTCTGCCTCAGCCTTCCGCCTCAGCCTTCCGAGTAGCCGGAATTACAGGCACGTGCTACCACGCCCGGCTAATTTTTTTGATTTATTGTAGAGATGAGGTCTCGCCTGCCCAGGCGGGTCTCGAACCCGCAGGCTCAGGCAATCCACTCACCTCAGCCTCCCAAAGGCGTGGGATACAGGCTGAGCCACCGAGCCCGGCTGTCAATCTTATTTTAGTTTGTGTTTTAATAATTAAGAATCTTGTGGTTTTGATTATTTGAATTTCTTTGGTGACTTGCTTGATCATTCCTTGAGTGTGGTTTTTATGTATTTCAAGAACAAGCCTTTTTTTAGTATTGGAAAAGTCTCTTTCTCAGTAGTCTTAATGTTTAGTTTTGATCTCTCACCTTTCTGTTTTAGGATACCATGGCCAAGCGGAATACAGTGATAGGAACACCATTTTGGATGGCTCCAGAAGTGATTCAGGAAATTGGATATAACTGTGTGGCAGACATCTGGTCCCTGGGAATAACTGCCATAGAAATGGCCGAAGGAAAGCCTCCATATGCTGATATCCATCCGATGAGGGTAGGGACATGAACAGAAAGCCATTGGGGTGGTTAGTTACTGACCATCATCAGAAAGTTATTTCAGTGGCTTAGTTGGTTAGGTTCCAAACAATAAACGAGTTAATTGTATATCACTGATCAGTGTCACTGTACATGTACTTCCACTGACTCTGGTTGTAGTCATTAATTAATCAAAGTGTATTCCACCCCTCTCCATTCTGGAGGTCATGTATTGATAGCACTTTGGCAGGACATAGGCCTTTGAAGTGCTTAGTTTGATTAGTATGCACACACATACTCTCTCTCTCCCTCTCTCTCTCTCTCTCTCTCAATAATGTTAGGTACCCACATTTTAACCTGAGAACTTTAGCTGAAGCTGAATAGTGGTTGTCTCCTTTATATAGGGCATGAGTTTTCCACTTCACCAGTTTCTATGATTCCCTGTTCTGTCACCAAGTATTAACTTCCACTTATTACAGTGTTTTCTCTTACATTTTTTTTTACAATAGTCTTAAGAGGAAAGCAAACTGTTTTTTTGAACTTATGTCACTAAAGTCCAGCCTGGTTCATTGGTTGTCTTTTTCCTGCCTTTCCTCTACAGGTGTTTGAACTTGTGAGTTCTGGTTTGTGGATCCCTAGACTCTTTACCTGGAGGTTCTGCACTCTAGAGTAGTGGTCCCCAACCTTTTTGGCATCAGGGACCGGTTTTGTGAAAGACAGTTTTTCCATGGACGGGGGTGGGGAGAATGTACCATTAAACCTCACTGCTAATGCTAATCTGTATTTGCAGCCATTCCCCAGTGCTAGCATCACTGCCTCAGCTCTACCTCAGATCATCAGGCATTAGATTCTCATAAGAAGCACGTAATCTAGATCTCTTGCATGTGCAATTCACAATAAGGTTAGCTCTCTTGTGAGAATCTAATGCTGCTGCTGATCTTACAGGAGGCAGAGCTCCACTTGCTGGCTGCTCACTTCCTGCTGTGTGGCCCTGCTCCTGACAGGCTGTGGACTGGTACCAGTTTGCTGCCCTGGGGTTGCAGAATCCCTGCTCTAGAGTGTTAAGGGCCCATTGACTGTACCTCCAGTGAAACTCCCTCAGTGTTGACACCCTAAAGGATTTCCAGGCTTTACCCACCTGCAGAACTCCTTATCACAGCACTGTTGTAAGACCTCAGCCCTGCCTTCCTAAGGGTCTTCATTGTCCTCTCCATCCCTCCCAACCCTAGCTCCTCCCCTCTTCTCTGATTAGTTTTTCTATTAAAAGACTTAACAGTTTTTAAAAGTATTCTTGTGCTCAAAGACAAGGTCCTGCTCTTTTTTGAGGGGCAGAAGTGGGGAAAAACAGGGAGTTTCACTGGTTGTATTTTTAGATTCAGAGAATATAATTTAAGGGCCGGGCAGTTTGCTCACATCTGTAATCCCAGCACTTTGAGGAGAGGCTGAGACAGGAGGATTGGTTGAGCCTACGAGTTCAGCACCAGCATGGGCTGGTAGAGACCTCAACTCTACAAAAAAAAAAAAATTAGCTAGGCAGGTTGGTGTGCCTCAGTAGTCCCAGCTACTTGGGAGGCTGAGGCAGAAGGATTGCTTGAGCCCAGGAGGCTGAAGCTGCAGTGAGCTGTGAGCATGCCACTGTACTCCAGCCTAGGCAACAGAGTGAGATTTTGACTCAACAAAACCCCCAAACAAGCAAACAAACAGAAAAACAATTTAAACTGCTTATTGTAAAGAGTTTTATTTTTCAGAAATCATGATTCTTCCTTTATTGGAAATTCAATAAATAATGGTCTTATTTTTTGAAATAGAATTTAGCTGCAATGTAGTGGGCCAATTTTTATTTTTTAAATTATTATTTATTATAGAGATGTGGGGTACAATTCAGGGTTAGGTATAAAAACATTGATCATGCAGGTATCCTTGTTGATGAGATATGATCCTCCCTCCCCTAGCAAACAAACAAAAAGAAGTTTCCCTCAACTGCCAATGCCACCCCCCTCCCCTGACAGTTTTCCACTACCGCCAGTCGCTTCCTTATAGCATTATACTTGTTCAAGGTCAGCTTATGAGTGAGAACACATGGAACTCCGTTCTTTGTTTCTGTGATAAATCACTGAGTATGATCGACTCCAAATCCATCCAAGTTGCTGCAAAGTCCATATATTTGTCCTTCTTTATGGCTGCATAATATTCTGTTGTGTATATGTACCACATTTTTAAAATCCAGTCTAGCTTCGATGGGCAACATGGTTGGTTCCATGTTTTTGCTATTGTGAATAGAACTGCAACAAACATACGTATGCAGGTATCTTTTTCGTAGAATAATTTGAGTTCCTCCGGGTATATTCACAATAGGGGAATTGCTGGGTCATATGGAAGGTCAATTTCTAGTTCTTTCAGAAATCGTATGGGCCAATTTTTAATTGTTTTTTTCCCCCTGGTAGTATGATTTGATGTGGTTTGGAGGTTAGTGACTCCCTTGAGATTTGGGGACTTCTAGTTGATGACCTCATTGTAGTCCAGGGGAGGTTGTGACTTTTAAGGAGGAGGGAAACTTGACAACTTTGGGGCTGAACTGTCTTCAGAATATGGATACTCTTACCTTTTTACTTTGAAAGGCAATGTGACTATTGATGTGAGGTTTAGGGGATGAGACAGCATATGAGAGAGGGAAAGGGAGGGAGAGAGATATATCGTTTCGTTGTCATACTTTCTACTTTGAAATACTTAGACTTTTGTTGGAATTTGAATAGGCTTATCAGTGGATAAGTAAAAATCATTTTACCATGCTTCATATATAATTCCAGACATATTTGTTATTTGAGCATAACATTTATTTTACCAAATCTTCTTTTTGTTTGTTTGTTTTAACCAGGCAATCTTCATGATTCCTACAAACCCTCCTCCCACATTCCGAAAGCCAGAGCTATGGTCTGATAACTTCATGGATTTTGTTAAGCAGTGTCTTGTAAAGAGCCCTGAGCAGAGAGCCACAGCTACTCAGCTTCTACAGGTATGAGTCACCCCGTGATGCAGCCTCTCTCCATTTCATTCACCTGCTGACCAAAAGATGCCATGAAACCACCTACATGGAGATGGTAAAGAAGTGTAAGACATTCTCTCCTATAGGGAGGTTTGAATCTATTTGAGTAGAAAAGATATGGAAGAAGAATGTTAAATTTTTGAATAAGACAGTAATGCAAGAAAACACAGTGCTGTATGGGACTAGAGAAAGGGAATTGGCGTTTAGTGAGCACCTGCTTTGTGCCACATCCTTTCCGCATGTTATGCCATTTAATCATCACATAGACCCTGTGAGGGGTGGCTATTCCAGTTTTATAGATGAGGAAATGGAGCTTAGGGAGGTTTACTCATATGGAGCCACTCTGCTGATAAATAGCAGCACCAACATGCGAACCTGGGCCTTTCAGATTCCAAAGCGGGAGTACCATCAAGTCTACCCATTTCTGACAAATAATTAAGATCAGTAATAGGTGCTGTTATAGTTGAGGATAAGAGGGGGCTACTTTGGACTGGAGACATAAGACCAAAGACGAGAGGGGTTTGGTAGGCAGTATGCTTAGTGGATAGGAACTTGGATTCTAAAGTCAGACTGCCCAGGTTTGAATCCTTGCTCCCTATTTACTGTCTTTGTGACCTTGGGCAGGTGACTTAACCTCTCTGTTTCTTCATTTTTCTTATCTCTAAAATGGAGATAAAATTTCTGACTCATGTTGAGATGAGTCATTGATATAATGTATGTAACTTTGAACAGTGCTTTATGCATATTGAAGATAGTATGGTATGGACTTGATAAGTTTCTGCTATTATAACAGGGTTAGGCCAGTGGTTTTTATCCATTTTAGACCCAATACCACCTTTTAATAATCAATATATATTTTTAAAAAAGATTCACTGATTGATTCAGCAAATATTTTCAAGTACCTACTTTTTGCCAGGCACTATTTGCCACTGTCACCATATAAACTGTCTCTAGTGTTTTTCATTTCCTTGTTTAAGCACCCATTTGTCAAGAGTGCCAAAGGAGTGTCAGTGCTGCGAGACTTAATTAATGAAGCCATGGATGTGAAACTGAAACGCCAGGAAGCCCAGCAGCGGGAAGTAGACCAGGATGATGAAGAAAACTCAGTGAGTGGTGGGCATTGCTGTGGCCCTCAGATATTGATGATTGTTATTTCATGACTGCCAAGCCAAGTAAGACAAGTAGGATAAGTTGGATCCACCTGAAGCCTGGAGACTGTTCTTGCATGATTGTTTCCTAATCTGGATCAAGGCATGCCAGAACCTTGTTGAATCTATGCTTGTTCTTCTCATAGTGCTTCGTAAAACACTTTTAAATTTCACTTTTTGACCCCATATCTTTTTTTAATCTAACTTTTCATTTTGGAGAGGATATGCTCACGTCTGTGACTTGGTTTTTCCTTACCATATTGGGGAATCTAGGATCCATACTTAACATGTAGTTTCTACACTTACAGACTCTCGCAACCCTGAGATTCCAAAGGTGTTCATATTAGCTTCTTCCATCTATGTTGCAAAATCTATTAAGAAAGATAGAGCAAGAAATTCTTTAGGGTTAGATAGGTGCTGTCATATGGGTCATATCAATTTATGATCTTTGCTTAAGTAAGTGTGCTTTCAATTCTGCAAGGTGAGTTTAGAGCCTGAATAAATGTCACATCAGAAATATTTACACTAAGATTAAGAAAACTCAAAGTTTTTTAATCAAATTAACCCCAGTTTGAGATTTTGTCCTTTTACAGGAGGAGGATGAAATGGATTCTGGCACGATGGTTCGAGCAGTGGGTGATGAGACAGGTACTGTCCGAGTAGCCAGCACCATGAGTGATGGAGCCAATACTATGATTGAACACGATGACACATTGCCATCACAGCTGGGCACCATGGTGATCAATGCAGAGGATGAAGAAGAGGAGGGGACTATGAAAAGTAAGGCTTTGAGTAAATCTACTAACTTCTCAGGCAAAGCATGCATAGTTCAGAGAAGATGAGTTCTCATGATCCATACAGGCCTAGTCTTGAATTCCTGCTTCTGTTACCACAACCAGTGAAGTAAAAACACTGGATGTTTGTGGTGAGGACAGGAGGTTTGAGGAGCGAGAAAGCCGGCAGGTGGAGTCAGAGGCAAGAACGCATCAGCAATGAGAAGGGATTTTGCTTTTGAACCTGAACAGCCATTGTATCATTGCATGTTTTCATGTTTTCCTTCTTTACCTTGATTTGTGAAGGCAAGTACATGTGTTGTTTTGATGCATAATTTCTTTCAAAGTATAATGAAATTCTGAGCTGTTTACTGCACATATATCTTCAGTTTATTATCATGATGGTCTGTGTATTTAACCCAGGTTTACTAACACTCTTGTCAGTTGGTTAAAGATGACAGTACAAGTTTAAAAGTTCTATAAAGTTTCCTCCAGCTTAAACCCATCTCTGCTTCTTTTTGTATCTGGCTGAGCGTTTTTTGCCCATGACTAGGCCTGACTCCTGTGTTCTGCTCCTGTCTTAGAGTGCCATGGTCTCCTTTCTTATTCAGCTATTGCCCTTTCCCTTATTCTGTGTATAAGGGAAACTCACAGAGGAATGGACACAGAGGAATGGAATTTAGCCCAACTCACAGAAGAATGGAATTTGGGAGTACGGAGTGATAATAATAGGTACAGTTTAGCTTAAACTTTGCATAAGTTTAAAGCAGTAAGTCTCTGTAATCTTTTTATCTTTCTTTTTAAAAATGTTAAGACCTTTCCTCTAAACCAGGGATTGGCAAACTATAATCCTTGTGCCAAATTTGACCTGGTGCCTGCTTTTGATAATAAATTTTATTGAACCACAGCCATATCCGTTCATTTATGTGTTGTCTTTGACTGCTTTTGTGCTACAAAGGCAGAATCGAGTAGTTGTGACAGAGACCATATAGTCCCCAAAACCTTAAATATTTGCTGTCTGACCTTTTATAGAAATAAGAAAACCTTTATAAATAAATAATAAATAAATAAATAAAGCTTTTTGCTAGACCTGTTGTAGACCTGCTGCTTTGTGATTAATGAATTCATTCAATCAATTTTTTTTTTTACTACTGCATCCCAAAGACTTTGTCAGGTGCTGAGGATACAGCAGGGAATGAAGAATCGATCCTTGTCCTGAAGGAAATCATTGTTTAGTCTAGACCATTAATTACAATTCAGAATATGAAATGAGTTCTAAAATAGGGATAATCTGCGGGTGTTGTCAAAGCAGAGTGGAAGAATACTTAATTTAGACTGGGGATTACTGAAAAATTCCTGGAGGGAAAAGGCAGAAAGACTGGCAGTACATAGGTGATGTTCCAGTAGAGGGAGCAGCGTACACAAGATCTTAGAGGCAAGAGAAACGGGAGTGAATTCAGAGAAACTGTAGGGGACTTATTGTAACTTTAATGGACAGTTCCAGGGCTGTGGCTCTCAGGTATCCTCTCTTATCTTCACCTTGGTCTGATCTGTATATTGACAGAACTTCGTTTGTAAAGACAGATTTTTCAAATTTCTGTTTTGGAGCCCAAGCTTATCTCGTTTGTGGTCAGAACAGATGATGAAAGTGTGGTAATAGTGTTAGTGAATACATAAATTGGTATAACTTTTCTGGAATGTAGTATGTATCAAGAATTTTAAAAGTTCATACCTTTGACCCAGTAAATTCTACTTCTAGAAATCTGGTCCAAGAAAATAATTGAAGATATAGACAAATTATATTCAAGAATTTTTCTGATCATGTTACTTATAGTTGTAAAAAAATCTGGATGAATTTAATTATGCATAGTAGCATAATAAGTTATTTGTTCAACCCTGGTATACAAGTAAAGTATTTTTTGTAGTAGTTAGCTCATGCTGGCCAGAGTACAGTATTTGTCTTTTAACCTTTAGTGTCCAATAAAAGCACTGTTTTTGAACGTTTCTTGAGTCAACTTCTTTCTGTCCCCATCAGTGTAGTTATATGATTTATTTGTAATACAGTTAGAGTCACTTCTCATAGCCTGCATCTACCTTAGTTGTCACTGGTATGATTATATATGTATTTTAAATTTTATTTTCTAAATTTTCTAGCATTATTATCAGAAAAAATCCCACCCAAAATACTGCTGATGTCATAGCATATCCTGTAAATTGGAACTTTGAATTCTGCATTGCCTTAAGAATTCTTTTTTCCTCTTACTCTTATCACTTTTTTTTTTGGCATTAAAAATGGATGCTTACAAAGTATTTATAGAACCATTGTCAGGCCCTCTGCTAGTCTCTACATTCTTATTTTATTCAGTGCTCTTAGTTTATGTTAAATCTCCTAAACTCAAGATTAAAGCATCCTAGAAATATTGTGTTTAGTGTTAAATAAACTATCAACTAAATGCTATGTACTAGATATCCAACTGGGTGTGGTGGTTCACTCCTGTAATCCCAGCACTTTGGGAGACCGAAGCGAGAGGATTGCTTGAATCTAGGAGTTTGAAACCACCCTAGGTGACATAGCAAGATTTCATCTCTACAGAATAAAAAAATTAGCTGGGGATGAATTACTTTCTTTTTTATCAGTACTAAAATTGTTACAAGATTGGTGGTACAATAATTCTTTATAAAGTTAATAAGAATAGAAGCAAAAAATATCTAACTTCTCCAAGACAAGAAATTCCTTTTTTAAGAATGATCTATAAAATAAATGAGTCAGTTGTCAAAAAGTTCAGAAAAAATTCTGACCTAAATATCCTAAATAATAAATTATGAATGCAAGAGTCTTCTCATTTTCATGTTTAAGTTTCTTTAAAATCACAAACTAAAATTAGATTCTACAAAACTAATGCAAATAATTATAGTCATATGTATGTCTTTCCTTGTTAAGTACTATATATGGGAGATAACCACTATCTTTTCTTAAAAGACCATTTTTTAAGAGAAGTTTTAGATTCACAGCAAAATTTTATTATTTCTTTCCTTAGATTATTTTCAGTTCTGAATTGTACTGTGTGGTACAGCCAAGGGAATTGTATTTTAGAAGTTGACTTTTTCCATCCCTTACCTAAGCAGAAACAATTCCCAAGCCATCTCCTCAGTCTTCTAGGTGGGGTTTGTTCTAGCTCCTATCTTTATGCTGGGAATTGAGTTCTAGCTCCCCCCTGTATAAGTATATCTGGGCTCTGCCTTATCCTGATTCCTATTTCTATACAATGCTTAAAAGTAAAGTCCCTGTGGTTAGTTTTCCTAGTAGACTACTCAGCTCAGTATTGTTGGTTCCTTTTTTGCTTTTGGCATCTGGAGATTTTCCTTTTCTGGTTTTGAGTGCTCCCGTTTTTGTTTGGTTTTGAGTCTTGAATTTTAGAACAGGAAGGGAGGCCTCTAGCATTTTAGCTCATTCAGTCGTCTTAACTGTCTACAGAAATGATGTTTCTACACTTTCTCTATAAGGTAACAGGTTCAGAGTGGTTGTTACTTGTTCATGATCACAGGCTAGTAAGTGGTGGAACTGGGAATTGAAAGCACTTTAGAGTGTAGTTCTTTCATTCCAATGAACTTCTGTTTTGTTTTGGTTGCCTACTCTTAATGTTCGTAGATATCCATAATATAAAATTCATCAAAGTTAATGGTCATTTTGGTGCTGTCTTTTAAAAAATTTTTTATTTTCTTTGGTGCTGTGCTGTCTTTCGATGAGATTTCAGGGACATCTTTTGTTTCTTTGAAACAACTATTTGTTACATGTAAGTTTTTTTTTTATTATACTCAGTAGGATAGATGTTATAACTGTCAATAGTAGTTATTAGTGATTAGGCACTTAATATATGCCAGACACTGCTTAATCCTTTATAAGAATTATACATATTTTAATCATTACAACCATGCTGTCGGGTAAATCACTTCCTGTTTTACAGAAGTTGAAACTGAATTGTGAAGAGATTAAGTAATTTGCTTATGGTTGCAAAATGAGTAGCAGAAGAGCTAACATTTGAAACCTAGATATGTTTAATTTCAGAGCTTGTGCTCTCAACCATTATATTAATGCAACTTCTAGCAGAGACCCTTTGTCAAGTTGTTGGAAGCCAGTACTAAGGCTTATGTTACAGGTCATGTGTTGGTAAGTCTTAGTTTATGGTTATATATATATCTTTCCTTGCTGGTTGTTTTAATAACCAGCTACTCTACATGTGTTCCCATGATTTCCAGAAGGAAAGAACAGATGGTTTTCAAAGGGAGCATGCCTCCGATAAGCTAATGATATTGTTATATCTGAGGGAATTTGTTTTGGATGTGTATACCTGAGTCTATAGTAAGGAGGCATATTGCAGTTGGAAGTAAGGGAATAAAGGTGAGGTGGGATTTGATAGCTTTTTAAGTGACCTCAGGAATACATGTAAGAACCATATTGGCAAACCATGGCCCACACTACTTTCAAAATCCCTGTCCTGATAAAATATCAGACTGGGGACTTTGTAAGACTTCTTCTATTTGTCTAGATATGGTTTTATATTTGTTTATTTTTGAATAAGTGCTCTAGAAGAACTTGTGTACCTCTAAGAACTGAAGGTCACATTATTGAAATGACACGAGAGGGTCCATGTTGGTGTTAGGATCATTGTGCTTTCTCTGGGCCAGCAGAGGGAGCTCAATGATAAATTATTGGTTATAAGTGTGTTCCCATTTGAGTTCACAAATCCCCTTTTTATAAAGGTAGGCTTTATTCTAGATCAAAACCATTATTTATTTTTAAATGTATTTTAAGTAACTACAGCACCACTAGGGCAATGTGTTTATTTTATTTAGTTAGGAGATTGGATAGCTCATACTTGGCAGCATTTAAATAAGACTGAAGTCAGCCAAAATATTTCAAAATAGTAACTTTTCTTCTGCCTTCCCAGATTTCTCAGTGGACTTAACTAGACTTGGTGTTCTTTTTCTTCAGCATGGTACCATGCATATAGTTTTGAAGCTGTCATCAGCTAAAATGGTCTACTTAAGTAATTAAATAAATTTAAAAAATAAAACCAATAATCCTTATGCAGAACTAACTTAAAAGTTATTTTATATATCAAAATAATTATTAATAATGATATTTGGTAGTGTTTGTTGTCCGGCCTCTTCAGTTTTAGAATTGCTTATTTCAACGTTGACTATATAAAAGTCTAATGCTTTCTTTGGGAATAGCATTTCCCTTTTTCCCTTTTTTAAAAAAATTGATTTCCAGTGTTTCTTTACATTTTGACTACTAATTATTATTATTTTTTTTTACCAGTTATGTGCACTAAATATTTTCTCCTAGCTTGCGGCTCAAGCTTTCCACTTTGCAGTCTTTTCTTAGACAGCAACTTTCATTTTCATGAAGTCACATTTGTCTGAGTTTTTAATACAGTTATACTTTTTGTGTAATCTTTATGAAATTCTTTGCTACCCAGATGTCTTAAAAATAGTCTCTTATACTTTTTTCTAAAAACTGTAAAGTTTTACTGTTCCCATTTAGAGTTTTCTTTAATATATCAGGAATTTGCTTTTGTTTACAGTATGAGCTATACTTGTCCTTTCTTTTTTTTTTCACCTGAAAGACTTGCTTCCTCCACTCCTCTAGATCTTTGGTCCTGTCGCCTTCTCAGTCCTTCTTTGGCTCTCTGTGTCCTTATTATTTACCTTTTAAGCATAGATTACTACTTGACAGATATATCTCTTTTCTCCCTTATAAATTTTATGATCAGTGTATCAGATTTTGTAAAATACCACTGACTTTTGACTTAATAGTGTTGAATACATAGATTAGTTAGGCTGAATTGCCATCTTTATGATGTTAATTCTTCCTATTTATGAACATGATTTATTTTCTATCATTTGATCTGTCTTTTATATTCTTGGATAACTATAATTTTATCCACAAAGATGTTTTAGAGCTTTTTGTTAAATTTGTTTTCAGATACTTTATAGTTTTTGTTGCTGTTACAAATGACATACTTTTGAAAACTTTTGTTTTTAACATTTTTACTATTATAGATGACTTGTTGATTTTTATGGATTGTTTTATTTATTGTAATGGATTTTCTAGAGATTGTCTTTTTAAAAAAAAATGATGATAGTCTTATTGTTTGTGAATTCGGATCTTAGTTTTTCCTTTTGAATCTTAGACATTTTGTCTCTCTTACTAAGACCTCCAATGTGGTGTTGAATAGTGGAGATGGTAGTGGGCATTCTTGTCTTGTTCTTTACCTTAAAGAAAATTTTTCTAATGTTTTAGCATTGAGTCTCTTTGATAGATACCCTTTCTTAGTGTTAAATTGTGTTATTTTTAGTTGAATACTTAGCTATTTAATTTTCTTGCTTATTAATGCATTTGGTTAGCATTGTAACTTTTTCTCTTAGTTTTGTTCTAGCTGTATTCCATAAATTTTCTTTTTTGTTTTTGTTTTTCTTTTTTTTAAAGATGTGGGGTACAATTCAGGGTTAGGTATACAAATGTTTATTATGCAGGTACCCTTGTTGATGAGGTATGCCCCTTCCTCCTTGGCAGCCTCCCTCAAGTGCCAATCCCACCCCCGCCGGCAGTTACCCACTACTGCCAATCCCTTCCTTATAGTATTATTACAATTGTTCAAGTTCCGCTTATGAGTGAGAACATATGGTACTCTGTTCTTTGTTTCTGTGATAGATCACTGAGTATGATAGACTCTAAATCCATCCAAATTGCTGCGAAGTCCATATGTTTGTCCTTTATGGTTGCATTATGTTCCGTTGTGTTTTTGAGTTGGAGTCTTACTCTGTCGCCCAGACTGGAGTGCGGTGCCATGCTCACAGCCACCCCAGTGTCGACCTGCTGGGCTCCAGTGATCCTTCCGCCTCAGCCTTCCAAGTAGCCAGAGCTACAGGTGTGCTACTGAGCCCAGCTAAGTTTTGATTTATTGTAGAGAAAACATCTTGCCAAGTTACCTGGGCTGGTCTTGAACCCACGATCTCAGGCAATCCTTTCACCTCAGCCTCCCAGAGTGCTAGGATTACAGGCTGAGCCACTGAGCCCAGCCCATAAATTTTCATATATGGTACATTGTAAATATTTTCTCCCAGCTTATGGTGCTTGTGCTTTTTACTCATTTCTTTTTTTTTTTTTTTTTTTTTTTTTCATTTCTTTTTTAACTCATGAATTATTCAGAAGTGTTTTTTAAAACCAAATGCATGATTTTTAAAAACTCATTTTTAATTTCAGAGAATTGTGGTTAAAGAATGTGGTCTATGTATTTCAGTTTTTGTTATTTTTTGACACATTTGTAGTCTAGCATGTTATTAATTTTTGTTAAATGTGCTTTTGTGTGCCTCAGGAAGAATATATACTTTCTAATTGTTCAATGTAGGAATCATAATATAATTAGCAGTTAGTTGCTAATTGTCTCTATTTGTTCTTTACCAATTTTTGATACTTGACCTTTTGGTTTCTGAAGAAGATATGTTAAAATTGTCACTGTGTGGTCGTGGGCTTGTTTATTTTTGTTAATTGTGGTGTATGCATGTATTTTTTGTTTGTTTTGTTTCGTTTTATTTTTATATTTTGGGGCTGCATTGCCTGGTGCATATAGATTCAGAATTGTTAACTTCTGGGAATTGTTCCTTTTATGTTATTTGATCTTACGTTATTTGATCTTTTATGTTATTACATCCAGTAAATATAGATACATTAAGTGTCAGATTCCTACCATACAGGATGAAGAAGTTGAACCTTAGAGAAAAGTTCAGTGTCTTGTCTAAGATCATATTATATCTCAAGCCTTTTGACTTCTAGCCTTCATTGCACTATGGTATAGGCCTTCTTGTTAAATATTGTAAAAGCCCACATTTCTTGTCTTTTGACATCTATTTCTTGGATCTTCAAACATCCTTCTAGTGTAACCTAAGACTATTGTGATGTTGTTGATATTTTGTGCTACCAAGATTCATGAGTGTAATGATAGCAGACAGTTTTCTAGTGGGGCATGCGAGTGAAGGTTATCTGGGTAGTCTTTGTGATGTTGCAACTTTTTGTAAGTCTGACATAAAACATTAAATAATCTTTTATCCATGACTTTCAGTTTTTAGAAATAAACATCAAGAGGGGAATTTGGAACTTGGCAAGACCTCATCTCTACAATGAATAAAAAATCAGCCGGGTGTGGTAGTGCACGCCTGTAGTTCCAGCTACTTGAAAGGCTGAGGGGGAAGGATCACCGGAGCCTAGCAGACTGAGGCTGCGGTGGCTGGAGCAGCCACTGCACTCCAGTCTGGGGGACAGAGTGAGACTCCAACTCAAAAAAAAAAAAAAAGAGAGGAATTTGGAATAATTCATAAACTGAAAGGTTCACCTAAGAGTTCCCTAATAAAATGTTATCTTGAAGTTGTTTTCTGCTCTGTTTCAGGTATTATTTCTGTCATCAGTGTTGATAGAAATATGTGCTTTAGAAAATCAAGCATATCATAGAGATTTAATAAAATGATAATTCTTGTTATTAATGTATGCCATCCAAAGTAATATATTGGTAGCACTGAATGCCATTAGTCATGCTATGAAAGTGATAAAATTTTGTACATGTTTTATGTGTTTTATACAGTTGTATGTTTTCTCTTTTTTGTGTCTTAATATGCAGAAAAATAGCTTCACCATTACCCATTCTCAAGCAGACATCTTTTTTAAAGGAAGAGACTTTCTTTTTATTTGGTCATTATCAAACAGAGTATTAATATTTAGAGCTGAAATAAGAAGGTTTAGTTCTATATTAGAAGCATAAAGGATCTAAGTTTTCAAAACATTATTAAAATATTTTTATAAATAAATTATGTACTTGAAAGCAAACAAAATATTTTTTTCAGAGGAACAGATAACCAACAACATCATTTAGGAGCAACTGAGTTAGCTTGATTTATACAAATTGTAGTTTACCTGTTAAATGCTTTTGCCCCAGATGAGGAAATGACAGGCCAAAGGATGGCCATTTGCAATGACATGTACCCATCTACTAAAGATCTGACATGCAGTGGTTCTTCTGCTCAAGACTCATTGGCTATAATTTCATGGTTTTCTTGCCCACACCACATCCCCATGAGGCACATAGCACTGGTCCACCCTCTCATCTTCAGGCTTAAGCCAATGGGAAACAGAACTTCAGCTACTAATTGAAAGATTGTTTTCCCTGACTCAAGCCTTTCAACTTAGATTCAGTGAACTGACAGGAGTGAGGGGGTGTTTCTCTTTAAAACTTAACACTTACAGCCGGGTGTGGTGACTCACACCTATAATCCCAGCACTTAGGGAGGCTGAGTCAAGAGGATTGTCTGAGCCCACAGGTTTCAGACCAACCTGGGCAACTTGGTGAGACCTCATCTCTACAATAAAAAAAAAAAATTAGCTGAGCATGGTGGCGCGTGCCTATAGTTCCAGCTACTTGGAAGGCTAAGGCAGAAGGATCCCCTGAGCCTGGTGGGTCGAGGCTGCGGTGGCCGTCAGCGTGCTACTGCACTCCAGCCTGAGTGACAGATGAGACTCCAACTCCAAAAACAAAAACATAAAACCAAAAAAACAAAAACAAAAAACACAAGGGGGGACTCCCCTCAAACCGGAATTTATTTATAAAAAGTTGTGTATTTATTCTATGTTTAAACTTTAGCTATTTCAAAGTACTCTCCATTTGATGCACTACACCTATTGAGATGCTTTTTCCACTGCTCAAAGCAGTTTTTAAAATTCATCAACTTTGATGCCTTTTAGTGTTTCTGGTGTTTTTTGTTTCATCTCTTCCACATTGGCAAAATATTTTCCTTTGAGAATTTTTTCATCTGGGGAAACAAAAAAAGTCGCTCAGGGCAAGATCTGGTAAATAGGGAGGATGGGGCATGGGAATCATATTATTTTTTGGTTAAAAACTGCTGAATGAGCTGGGCTCGGTGGCTCAGCCTGTAATCCCGCGCCTTTGGGAGGCTGAGGTGAGTGGATTGCCTGAGCCTGCAGGTTTAAGACCCGCCTGGGCAGCGAGACCTTATCCGTACAATAAATCAAAAAATCAGCCGGGCGTGGTAGCGCATGCCTGTAATTCCGGCTACTTGGAAGGCTGAGGCGGAAGGATCGCCGGAGGCCAGCAGGTCGAGGCTGCGGTGGCTAGGAGCGGCCACTGCCCTCCAGTCTGGGCGACAGAGTGAGATTCCAACTCAAAAAAACAAAACAAAACAACAAAAAAACCAAAACTGCTGAATACTTAGCATGGTTTGAGCAGGTGCATTGTCATGGTGGAAGAACCAGTTACCTGTTTGCCACAACTCAGGAAGTTTCTTCTGCAAATCATGATGCAGCTTTCTCAAAACTTTCAGATAAAAACTTTGGTTCACTGTTTGATCTGGAGAAACAAATTGTGAGTGAACTGCAGGGCGCCTGCCAAAAAAGATAATTCTGTTTTTGTTTTTTTTGTTTTTTTTTTAGGATTTCCCCCTTATAGGTCATCAAATTCTACTTTTTCTTCTAGAGCAACAGACACATTAATTTCTTTCAAACTGAATTTTAGACCACAGAAGCATAAGTTCAACAACTCAACTTTAGTTTAATTACCAACATAGTAGTATGTGGTATAAACATGTATTTATAGTGCCCCAGAAAGTCCTAAGTTTCATGAAGGTACCTATTGTTGTGAATTTTCTTATATTAAAATCGGTGGCTCAGCCTGTAATCCCGCGCCTTTGGGAGGCTGAGGTGAGTGGATTGCCTGAGCCCACAGGTTCGAGACCCGCCTGGGCAGCGAGACCTCATCTCTCCAATAAATAAAAAAATCAGCCGGGCATGGTAGTGCATGCCTGTAATTCCAGCTATTTGAAAGGCTGAGACGGAAGGATTCCTGGAGCCCAGCAGGTCGAGGCTGCGGTGACCAGGAGCGGCCACTGCACTCCAGTCTGGGCGATAGGGTGAGACTCAACTCAAAAAAAAAAAAAAAAAAAAAAAAAAAAAAAAATCAGGTTAAAGGCCAGGCTCTTGTTGAAATAATTTTATTTCAACACTGTCTATTCAATACTAATTTCAGAGCTGCATAAGATAGAAATTCTTGACTCACAGCCCATTTTCTTTCTACCTGCAGTTGTTTGAAGGGGGTTGTTAGAACATTGCCTCCCTTGTGTGTTATCTATCTCCTCTCTGGCTCAGATTATAGCATTTGCAAGTACCGTAATTAGGTCATAAAGAATTGCAAGTATTTTAACACTTCTTTTACCACAATAGCCTTCAGGATTTTAAAAACTATCATCAGAGCATATTAATTATCCATATATGCTTGCCACTCACAGTCAACATCATATGAGACTTTCAAATGGTATTAGTGTAGTTTTACATATGAAAGCTAGAATTTAAAACTTTTGGTTTTGTTGGAATCATATCTCTGAGTAAGGACAAGAGAAGGACAAACAAGTAGTAGAATTCTTTAGCTTAAAACTTGGCTTAGGATCTTATAGACTGGGTCACCTTGGTCAAGTTCTTTCCTTTTTTTTTTTTCTTTGGAGTAGGAGTCTTACTCTGTCGCCCAGGCTTGAGTACAGTGGCACATTCATGGCCACTGCAGCCTCGACCTGCTGGGCTCAGGCAATCCTTCCGCCCCAGCCTTCCAAGTAGTTGGAACTACAGGTACGTGCTACCATGTCCAGCTAATTTTTTGATTATTGTAGAGACAAGGTCTCGCCAATTTGCCCAGGCTGGTTTTGAACCCCTGGGCTCAGGCAGTCTTCTCGCCTTGGCCTCCCAAAGTTGCTGGGATTACAGGCTTAAGCCACCACACCCAGCTAGTTCTTTCCTTTTTGAATCTCAGTTTTCTAGTCTGAAAAAATGGGGCATAAAAGTTTCTATTTCGTATTTTTATCAGGAGGATACAAGACAATATATCTAAAATACTTAGCATGTAAATGCTTAAAAATAGTACATATTATATAATAAGTATAGTATGAGTCTTTTAATGCAAGAGAGTGATTTTTTTCATTAGACCTAAATATTCCTTCAGCCAGGGCTACTTTTCTTCATCCTAATTCTTTTTTCTCTTGATAGTTATGTTTTTAGTTTGCACTCTTGTTACTCTTGGTGTTTTTTAAGTGCCACCCCAAGTTTGTCTGAGTGCTGGCATGAAATGGTTGAGCTAAAGCAAGGTCAGTTGTCAGTTTCAGTAATTTTTTACCAATGTACCGAGAAGAGAGAGGTTGTGTGAGTGTGTGTGTGTCTGTGTGAGTGTGAGTGTTTGTGTTTGTTTTAAATTCCTTAGCAATAAGATGATACATGTTTTGAGAATCTGTTAAAAAGCTCAAAATACAAGATGATAGATTTTAAAGAAGGCTAGACTTTGTATCCACATGAGCTTTCTTTTGTAAAGTTTCAAACTCCTTATCTTAGTACTGTGGAATTTATTACTGTCTGGATTTTTTTTCATCCCTAAAAGATAATTGCTGTGGTTCACTGTTTATTTTATCAGAAGCTCCCTCCTGGTTGAGATTTACAATAGAAGAGCAGACATCTTGATACTTAGACTTTTCTCACAGTTTCACAAATAATTCAAGGTTGTCCTGCCAGAGTGGAGACTAAATCCTAATTGTTTGTGCAACTTTTCTTATTGTGTCCAGATGTTGGGCCCACTTTTATCTTTGGAAGCCATTAGCATTCTTAATTCTTTTGGGTTGAGCCAAAAAGCACAGACTCTTGGTGCCTGAAAATTCATTCAAAACACCCTGCCAGACCACTATTAGGTTATGAAAGTACCAGATCTCAGTGTGTCTTGGGTGAAGGGCTCAAAGCCTATATTTTTGGAAAGATAGCTACTCCAGTATAGTTACATTGGTAAAAGGAGAGCCAAGAACACCCATGGGGGAATATATTTTCCAAGAGAGGGCAGTAGCATAATGGTAATGAGGAACAAAGGAAAGTGAGTCTCAAAAGATATAATTTGGCTCTTAGGCATAAGAGGCAGATAACTCAGTCTTGATCAGTTACTGGAATATGTTTCTCTAGTGCTCTAGGCTGTTCTGACCTTCTTACTCTTGTTCAGCAAGAAAATGGAGGTGCTTTTTCAAATATCAATTTTAGTGGACTTATAAAGAACAAGCAGATGATTCTCTTCAAGTGTTTATGCTCTAAGAAATATCAACTTGGAATAAGTATATGCAAAACATAAATATGTAATGCCAATTAAGAAGTATTTATTAGGTTGTTACGAGGTGTCATTACTGTGTTGGGTACTAAAACTGGAATGAGATATTCACTACTGACCAGGAACTTATACACTGAAAGGAGAGGATGCCATTTGTCATTATTATTATCTAATATTTATGACATATTTACTGTACTATAGCCATTTTTTAAAACTTCTTATATGTATAGAGCATTATGCTGGTTGCTTAAAATATTGGTATTTGATATTGACACAACTTAGGACAACGGACTTCTATAATTAAGGTAGTAAAATACTAAGCCAAATGCTGGGTAAGTGTACAGAGAAGTATTAAAGGATTTGTGGAAAGAAAGTTAAGGACTCAGATATGCAGGAAGGCTGAGGAAGGATGTTCCAGGCAGGTACAAAGTCAGAAACATAGAAATGTGTATTGAATGTTTAGTTTGGTTGAAGCAGATGTGGGAGTTGACAATTTTGAAAGATCTTGGATTCCAAATAAGGAGTTTGACTTTGATTCTGTTGGTAATAGGGTGTATGAAGACACTTTGATCAGGAAAGTGATAAAATAATGTTTCAAAAGACTGTAGGAAGTGAGACCAATTAGGACATTTTTACAATAGTTAAGATGTGGATCATTTTTGTCTGTGAACCATTTATATTTTTTTTAGATGTGCTGGCCCTATTGCTCTAGAACTCTTTGAAATTTTGATTTAGAACTCTTGGAATAGATATATTACAGCTCATCAGAATTAAAACAACTAGAGCGTCATTGTCTAGAAATCAAGTCGTTTCACATGGAGGCTGTTACCAAAACTGCTTAACTTACTATACAGTTAACTTATCCAGTTAATCTGGATGCTGGGCAATCTTTTGACTTATGACTCCAGAAATTCTTAGTGGTTCAAAGAACATTCAAAGGAATGTTTATGACCACACACAGTAACTTGGATAATAACTTGTATAATTAAATGAGTTGATACATGTCAAGCACTTAGGTGCCTAGTAACAAAAACAAAAACAAAACCAAAAACCACACACATATAACAAATGTTGGATTAAAAAGCAAACCCTACAATAAGAATTGCACATTAAAGCATATTATCCTAAGCCAGAATAAAATGTTTGAGGGATTATTGGAGTTTTTTTCTTGCAAATATTCATGTATGAGACAGAGAAGTAAATGTAGCCTCCGCCCAGTTTTCTCGTTTGAACAGAACTAATTACTGTTTAGGCAGAAACAGCTTATTGTAAGAAGGAAAGAGTAGATTGACCATTGTGGTTTACTTGGCGATAGACTGGAAAATAAAAGTTTGAAACTTAAAGTCTGGTCCAGTAGATGGCCATTCCAGTGAAAAGTGAACTTCAGTCTTTGGTCAGGCTGTTTTCCAGTTATAACTACCCTGGCATTGTGTCATAATTCTCATTAATCCCGAAATAAGAGCAAATAGTAGAGGAAGGGGGTCTTGCCGCTTTTTTAAAAATTGAGTTATTGATATGTCGTTCATATGCAATGCTCTTCACTTATTGAAAGTATACAATTTGATAGTTTTTAGTATATTCACAGAGTTATACATCCATCACTACAATCTAATTTTTAAAGTTTCACTATTTTTAATTGAGATGTAATTCATATGTCTTAAAATTTGCCATTTTAAAGTATAGAATTCAGTGGTTTTTTTTTTTAAGTATGTTAACAAGGTGTTGTGTGACCTTAACCACTTTGAGTTTCAAACATTTTGATCATCCCCCCCAAAACCCTAATCCTGTTAGCAATCACTTCTCATTCTCCCTTCATCCCTAAGTAACCATTAATCTATTTTCTGTCTCTATGGATTTGCCTATTCTGTTCAATTTATATAAATGAAATCATACTATCTGTGGTCTTTTGTGTCTGACTTCTTTCATTTTGCATAATGTTTTTAAGATTTATCCATGTTGTAGCATGCATCCATATTTCATTTTTTTATTGCTGAGTAATATTCCACTGTATGGATATATTGCATTTTATTTATCCATTCTTTAGTTGATGGACATTTAGATTGTTGCTTTTACATAGCATTTTTCAAAGAAAAATAAATAGAAAGTCCAGGTGCTTATGAATTCACTCCTTTGTCTGTGAGCTTAGACACGTTATCCATTTAGCCTGACAAATGCCGCTTGCAAAGAAAAATAGGCCAGTCATAGTATAGGAGTTCATGTATTTCCTGCATCAGATAAAATAATCAGAGCAAGATGTGTCTATTTTCAAGGCTTGGATTCTCTGCTCTGTCCATTCTCCCTATGACTTTAGGTTTCTTGTATTATCATTCAACTGAATGTCTTCATTTCCTGGGATACATCTGAAAAAAATACCCAAGCTCAAGTTGAAACAAAAAACTCACCATCCAGCTGAAGCCCTGGGGACAGCATGGCCTTTAATCAGCTTGGGATGACTCTTATGCTTTTCAGCACCAGCAGGCTGCTGTCCAGCACACTTGATCATCTATTTAGCTAAAGGGTGCTGAAAGAAAAGTTCAAAGATAAGGTTACTGGGAAAATTCCATTTCCCCACTCTTTCTGCACTTAACTTAATGGCAATTCTAACATGTCCAGAATCTTTATTTTGATTTTAGAGAATTTACAGTATGAGATGCAGCTCACCAAACTTAAAACTGACAATTGGGCCGGGCGTGGTAGCGCATGCCTATAGTCCCAGCACTTTGGGAAGCCTAGGTGAGAGAATTGCCTGAGCCCGCGGGTTTGAGACCAGCCTGGGCAACTTGGCGAGACCTCATCTCTACAATAAATGAAAAAATTAGCTGGGCATGGTGGCATGTGCCTGTAGTTCCAGCTACTTGGAAGGCTGAGGTGGAAGGATCATCTGACCCCAGCAGGTCGAGGCTGAGGTGTGAATGTGCCACTGCACTCCAGCCTGGGCGACAGAGTGAGACTCCAACTCAAGAAAACAAACAAGCAAACAAAACCTGACATTTGGCGTTTACATCCTGTCCTTCTTGGTTATTAGCCATGAATTCTTAGGCAAATTCCTCACCTACAAAGGGGACTAGTAATTCATACCTTAAAGGAGTCTTTGAGGAGTAAGTGAAATGGTACATTGTCTGGCAGTTGGTAGGTTCCTAATAAGTTC
This sequence comes from Carlito syrichta, assembly GCF_000164805.1. Classification (NCBI taxonomy): domain Eukaryota; kingdom Metazoa; phylum Chordata; class Mammalia; order Primates; family Tarsiidae; genus Carlito; species Carlito syrichta. The sequence continues at coordinate 656,840 of NW_007253291.1, forward strand.
AAGTTATCTTCCCCCTTTACTTTATATAGTGAGCATGAAGTTTTAGATGTGAAAGTACCTAGTAGAAAGCCTGAAATTTAGAAGGTATTGAGTAAATCTTAGTTGAATTTGAACCTGAATTTCCAAAGAATGGAACTCATTTTCTATATTTAAGTGGGGTATGAAGGTTGAAGATGAAAGTGAGAGAGACAGACAGACTAAACTGTGTCAGGTAAGTTTTGCAGCATAACAAACCACCCCTAAAATTAGTGACTTGAAATAGCATCAGTTTTATCTAATTCATGATTCTGTAGGTTGGCAGTTAGGTTGGACTCAGTTATGTTGGACTCATTTAGGTTGGACTCAGCTAGGTAGCTAGGCCCCTCAGCTCTATGGCCAGCTCAGCTCTATGGTCAGCAGTAGCAGCTGGGGCTGCCTGATTTATTCAGCTGTGACATCTGTTGACTAGGGCCTCTCCACATGATATTTCACCATCTTGTGGCTCACTCAGGCTTATTTACATTATAGTAAAATATACAGGAATTTTAAAACCTCTTCTTGCTGTATATCTGCTGTTGTTTTAATGACCAAAGCAAGTTAGATAGCCAGGCCCAGGGTCATTGTGAGAGGTCATAACTCAAGGATGAAGATGCCAGGAGGAAATTGTTGTGGCAACATATACTAATCATGTTTGGAATGCAAATCTGTTTACTGAGAATTATTATCTCTCTATAAAATCAGACAGAACACAGGTGCTACATTTTGAGTACAGTGTTATTAAGGAAATGTTTTTCACAAATAGGAATGCTATCTCCTTCATATAAACTTAGTCTGTCAGTGAAGCACTCACATACATAAGAAAGGAATCATTATGATGGAGACATTTATTTTCTGGAATCACTAAATACAGGGATCACCTATTTTTGAATGTATGCTGTTTTTCTCCAGTTAAGGTGGCTTCTCCTACCAGTTGATTCACTCATATTTTTTTCTGCTTTAGTTTTTTAAAATATTTTTGTCATCTGAATCTCTAAATGATTACCTGTATTACAGTTTGGGTCATCTCTTTCATCTATTAAAACAAACCAACCACCACAACAAAAAGAAATCCAAAGATTCAGAGACATTCTTGTCACTAAATTGTTGAGTCCTGCTTTTCATTTTGGTCTGGTCTCTGCTTTTTGTCCATGCACTTCTAGTTGTAGCATATTTTAGATTATAGGCATCAAGTATCATAGTCCCCGTGGAGATAAGAACTATTTTTTGATTAGTTATTAATAACTGGGGCATAAACATGTTTTTTGTATACTACTATCAAGTCATAAAATCATAGAATTTTTAAAGCTGCAAGGAACACTGGCAGTAATCTGGCCCTGTGTCCTCTCTTTTTGCAGATTGGGAACCTGTGGTTTTTCCAAAGACCATATAGTCAGAACCAGATTCTAAATCTTTGAACCACAGGATAGGAATTTATTTTCCAATTTTTAAAAAAATTTCAGTAAAATGTATATAATACAATTTTGGGAGAGGAATTTTTCTATTGTTCTGTCTCCAAAATCAACTTGAGCTTTTTGACAATCTGATAAATGACCTTTTAACTAATCGTTTCACTATAATTAAATTTCTAATACTTGTATGAACTTGATTCCAGCTTATGTCTGCATATGTGATTAGATCAAAGCCTTTTCTTATTAAATAATTCACTATAGGCCGGGTGTGGTGACTCATGCCTGTAATCCCAGCACTATGGGAGATTGAGGCAAGAGGATTGTTTGAGCCCAAGAGTTCGAGGTCAACCTAGGCAACACAGTGAGACCTCTTCACTACAAAAAATAAAATTAGCTGGATATGGTGGTGCGTGCCTGTAGTCCAACCCAGCTGCTCAAAGACTGAGGCAGAAGGATTGCCTGAGCCCAGGAGGTAAAGACTGCAGAACCACTATACTCCAGCTTGGGTGACACAGTGAGAACCCATCTCAAAAAAAAAAAGCACTGTAGTTTTTGGATTTTGAGTTCTATTAAATGTCAGGTATAATCAGGTCCCTGGTATTTACATCAAAAGGTGAACACAAAGAAATTTAGGTAGACTTTCTTATTTGTGGCTCTTAGTTGTTGAAAGAGACAAAAAACAATTGGTGTTTTAACTCCAAAAATATTAGAAATCTTTAAGTGGGTTGGAAAAGGCTATCATCAAATAAAAGAACTACCACATATGAAGAAAGAAAATGTTCTCACTTTTTCATCTGAATAGTGATAGAATTATTATACTCTAGTTTAATAGTCATTCCTTTGATTTTTATGGCAGGGTTTAGTATTAGACCACTTATCTTTAGTGTTTCATCCCTGATTTAAAGATTTAATTTCAAAAATCACCTGGATTGTAAGTGAAAGGAATTAATGCAGAGCCATAGAAATATATTGCTTTATTGTTGGAGATTGCTTTAAAAAATATCCTTACCATTTTTGTAACAATTCCATGGGAGAAAAAGTTTAAATTCCTATTATTTTTGTCCATAAGTTATCTTTTATATTGATGAACTCATTTTAGTCATTTCTGTGTGCATATATAAAGATGGATAGATGGTTAAACAGACATGAAATGACAGAAGTAACAAGGAGAAAAAGGTTGGTGCATGATATATTCAGTTTACTCTCAAACTTTAAGTTCATATTTTCTTTTCTTTTCTTTCCTTTTTTTTTTTTTGAGTTGGAGTCTCACTCTGTTGCCCAGGCTGGAGTGCAGTAGCATGCTCATGGCCACTTCAGCCTTGACCTGCTGGGCTCAGGTGATCCTCCCACTTCAGCCTTCCAAGTAGCTGGAACCACAGGTGAGCCCCCCTTAATTTTGTTGCAGAGACGAGGTCTCACCAAGTGACCTAGACTGATCTCAAACTCCTGGACTCAGGCAATCCTCTCACCTCTGCCTCCCAAAGTGCTGGAATTACAGGCATGAGTCACCTCCCCCGGCTTTATGTTCATATTTTCTAAGAAAGAAGACATTCTCTTTTGTATGTATTTCCTAAAAAGAAGATATTCTTTTTTTGTTACCACAATACAGTTTGTCAAGTGGTGATTTTTCTAAAGAGAGTTTCCGTTTCTTTCCAAACTTCCTTCACTTTTAGATTATTGCTCTGATCTCTGAGTTCTTTTTATCCAGTGTAATCTTTCTGATGCTCAGAGTATCCCAGAATTCACAAGTGGGAGTCCTGCAAAGTGGCTGTTATATCCTTCTTGTATGTTCCTGTCAGTTTCTGAGTACTTGCTTGTTTTTTTGGCACAAAAAGATGTTCCAGGTCTGTTTTGTAATTTTCCCACTTTAGACCTGGAATCAGTTACTTTTCTTAAGAAGCTCTAGTTCCTTTTAGCAGGGAATGGTATTTGGAAACCAAGATCTGAGGCACTAGGTGTCCTCATTGGTACTGGGGTGTCATTGCTCCAGGACCTATTGAAAAAAACTTGGAAATATCTTTTTAAAAAAAGTCACGAGTTTGTATTATCTCAGTTCAAATACAACACAACAGGATTCTTCTGTTTCATTTCATATTTTGATATTTAGATAGTGCCAGATCCCCTTCGTAGGAATTGTGCCATTTTGCATTCCAGTCTAGCAGCGTATGAGTGCTTGTGTCTCCATAACCATACCAACAGATAGTGTGCTTTCCAGCTTTTTGAATTTTCACCAGACTGAAATGTAAGCACTGGTATTTCTAAATCGTTTTTCTTATTGTGAGTGAATATCAGCATGTTTTTTCATGTTTAAGGGCTAGTTGGATATCTTTGTGTGTGTACTATCCTTTTAAGTCTATTTTTTTTTTTTTTACCTTTTTCTTTCTTCTTTTCCGTGATTTAAAGAGCTCTTTATAAATTGGGAGCTTAAGCCGGGCTCGGTGGCTCAGCCTGTCATCCGGCGCCTTTGGGAGGCTGAGGTGAGTGGATTGCCTGAGCCCGCAGGTTCGAGACCAGCCTGGGCAGCGAGACCTCATCTCTACAATAAATCAAAAAATCAGGCAGGCGTGGTAGTGCGCGCCTGTGATTCCGGCTACTCGGAAGGCTGAGGCGGAAGGATTGCTGGAGCCCAGCAGGGCAAGGCC